>NC_091169.1:1210466-1382966 GCF_040958095.1 Procambarus clarkii
GTTTTTTCTTGGATCTGAATAATACGAAACCTCGCTCTATGATTTGAAGTTAAAATCCTCAAATATGATAATATAGTGACTTTTTTTCACGTTATTCATGTAGTGTGATTTTACGTATATATATTAGTTTTTACCAATAGTTCGATACTACTTCATGTTTTCTCACAATATGTGATTTGGCCTTCATATCTCAGAATTTCGCAAATTTTGCATTTTAAGCAAGTTTTCTTGCATTTTGTTTTGTACCAAAAATCATCGAATTTAGCAATATTTTGACCTTTATCATCCCCTTTTCCTTTATGTGATTTAAACAAAATATCATCGAATTAGGCAATATTTGCCGTTTTTCCACGTTTTTTGAATTTTCAGTTTATTGTTATTAATTCATTATATATACGATAAAAATGATGCAAGCACATAATTGATTAGAAAATAACCTTAAATACTTCATTTTCAAACACCAGATTGTATCTCGTTAAAATACTAAGTAAGATATTGAAAAAGGGAGAAGTTCTGTTTTTATTACATATATCGACGTTCAGCCGGATTAGAACACTTTTATGTGTACATCTTCCATCGGTAATATAAACCGAAAATCAGGACATTTTAGTTAATTTAATGAAAACACATTGATTTTTATCATTTGTATTGGAAGCAACATCTTTATACGTCTTTTCTAGGGTCTAAAAAATACGAAACGTCGCTTTATGATTCGAAGTTAAAATCGTCAAATTTGGTATAATAATGACTTTTTTCACGTTTTTCATGTAGTTTGATATTACGTAAATATATTCATTTTTACCAATATTTCGATACTATTTCATATAGTATCACGATAATGTGATTTGGCCTTCAAATCTCAGATTTTCGCATTATATTGCATTTTAAGCAAGTTTTCTTGCATTTTGTTTCGTACTAAAAATCATCGAATTCAGCAATATTTTGACGTTTATCATCCCCGTTTCCTTTATGTGATATAAACAAAATATCATCGAATTAGTCAATATTTTGCTGTTTTGCCACGTTTTGTGAATTTTCAGTTTATTGCTATTAATTCATTAATATATACGATAAAAATGATGCAAACACATAATTGATTAGAATTAACCTTAAACACTTCTCTTTCAATCAACTATTTGTTTCTCGTTAAAATACTGAGTAAGATATTGGAAAGGGGAGAAGTTCTGTTTTTATTGCATATATTGACGTTTCAGGCGGATTACAGCGGTTTACGTGTACATTTTCCATCGGTAATATAAACGGAAAATCAGAAATATTTTAGTTAATTCTAATGAAAACACATTGATTTTTTTTCATTTGTATTTGAAACAACATTGTCATGTTTTTTCTTGGATCAGAATAATACGAAACCTCGCTCTATGATTTGAAGTTAAAATCCTCAAATATGGTAATATAGTGACTTTTTTCACGTTATTCATGAAGTGTGATTTTACGTATATATATTAGTTTTTACCAATATTTCGATACTACTTCATGTTTTCTCACAATATGTGATTTGGCCTTCATATCTCAGAATTTCGCAAATTTGCATTTTAAGCAAGTTTTCTTGCATTTTGTTTTGTACCAAAAATCATCGAATTTAGCAATATTTTAACCTTTATCATCCCCTTTCCTTATGTGATTTAAACAAAATATCATCGAATTAGGCAATATTTTGCCGTTTTTCCACGTTTTTGAATTTTCAGTTTATTGTTATTAATTCATTAAATATACGATAAAAATGATGCAAGCACATAATTGATTAGAAAATAACCTTAAATACTTCATTTTCAAACACCAGATTGTATCTCGTTAAAATACTAAGTAAGATATTGAAAAAGGGAGAAGTTCTGTTTTTATTGCATATATCGACGTTCAGCCGGATTAGAACACTTTTATGTGTACATCTTCCATCGGTAATATAAACCGAAAATCAGGACATTTTAGTTAATCTTATTGAAAACACATTGATTTTTATCATTTGTATTGGAAGCAACATCTTTATACGTCTTTTCTAGGGTCTAAAAATACGAAACGTCGCTTTATGATTCGAAGTTAAAATCGTCAAATTTGGTATAATAATGAATTTTCACGTTTTTCATGTAGTTTGATATTACGTAAATATATTCATTTTTACCAATATTTCGATACTATTTCATATAGTATCACGTAATGTGATTTGGCCTTCAAATCTCAGATTTTCGCATAATATTGCATTTTAAGCAAGTTTTCTTGCATTTTGTTTCGTACTAAAAATCATCGAATTCAGCAATATTTTGACGTTTATCATCCCCGTTTCCTTTATGTGATATAAACAAAATATCATCGAATTAGTCAATATTTTGCTGTTTTGCCACGTTTTTGTGAATTTTCAGTTTATTGCTATTAATTCATTATATATACGATAAAAATGATGCAAACACATAATTGATTAGAAATTAACCTTAAACACTTCTCTTTCAATCAACTATTTGTTTCTCGTTAAAATACTGAGTAAGATATTGGAAAGGGGAGAAGTTCTGTTTTTATTGCATATATTGACGTTTCAGGCGGATTACAGCGGTTTTACGTGTACATTTTCCATCGGTAATATAAACGGAAAATCAGAAATATTTTAGTTAATTCTAATGAAAACACATTGATTTTTTTTCATTTGTATTTGAAACAACATTGTCATGTTTTTTCTTGGATCTGAATAATACGAAACCTCGCTCTATGATTTGAAGTTAAAATCCTCAAATATGGTAATATAGTGACTTTTTTCACGTTATTCATGTAGTGTGATTTTACGTATATATATTAGTTTTTACCAATATTTCGATTCTACTTCATGTTTTCTCACGATATGTGATTTGGCCTTCATATCTCAGAATTTCGCAAATTTTGCATTTTAAGCAAGTTTTCTTGCATTTTGTTTTGTACCAAAAATCATCGAATTTAGCAATATTTTGACCTTTATCATCCCCTTTTCCTTTATGTGATTTAAACAAAATATCATCGAATTAGGCAACATTTTGCCGTTTTTCCACGTTTTTTGAATTTTCAGTTTATTGTTATTAATTCATTAAATATACGATAAAAATGATGCAAGCACATAATTGATTAGAAAATAACCTTAAATGCTTCATTTTCAAACACCAGATTGTATCTCGTTAAAATACTGAGTAAGATATTGAAAAAGGGAGAAGTTCTGTTTTTATTGCATATATCGACGTTCAGCCGGATTAGAACACTTTTACGTGTACATCTTCCATCAGTAATATAAACCGAAAATCAGGAACATTTTAGTTAATTTTAATGAAAACACATTGATTTTTATTATTTGTATTGGAAGCAACATCTTTATACGTCTTTTCTAGGGTCTAAAAAATACGAAACGTCGCTCTATGATTCGAAGGTAAAATACTCAAATTTGGCATAATAATGACTTTTTTTACGTTTTTCATGTAGTTTGATATTACGTAAATATATTCATTTTTACCAATATTTCGATACTATTTCATGTAGTATCACGATATGTGATTTGGCCTTCAAATCTCAGATTTTCGCTTAATATTGCATTTTAAGCAAGTTTTCTTGCATTTTGTTTCATACTAATAATCATCGAATTCAGCAATATTTTGACGTTTATCATCCCCTTTTCCATTATTTGATATAAACAAAATATCATCGAATTAGGCAATATTTTGCTGTTTTTCCACGTTTTTGTGAATTTTCAGTTTATTGCTATTAAATCATTAAATATACGATAAAAATGATGAAAACACATAATTGATTAGAAATTAACCTTAAACAATTCATTTTCAATCAACTATTTGTTTCTCGTTAAAATACTGAGTAAGATATTGGAAAGGGGAGAAGTTCTGTTTTTATTGCATATATCGACGTTTCAGGCGGATTACAGCGGTTTTACGTGTACATTTTCCATCGGTAATATAAACGGAAAATCATAAATATTTTAGTTAATTCTAATGAAAACACATTGATTTTTTTCATTTGTATTTGAAACAACATTGTCATGGATCTGAATAATACGAAACCTCGCTCTATGATTTGAAGTTAAAATCCTCAAATATGATAATATAGTGACTTTTTTCACGTTATTCATGTAGTGTGATTTTACGTATATATATTAGTTTTTACCAATATTTCGATACTACTTCATGTTTTCTCACAATATGTGATTTGGCCTTCATATCTCAGAATTTCGCAAATTTTGCATTTTAAGCAAGTTTTCTTGCATTTTGTTTTGTACCAAAAATCATCGAATTTAGCAATATTTTGACCTTTATCATCCCCTTTTCCTTTATGTGATATAAACAAAATATCATCAAATTAGGCAATATTTTGCCGTTTTTCCACGTTTTTTGAATTTTCAGTTTATTGTTATTAATTCATTAAATATACGATAAAAATGATGCAAGCACATAAGTGATTAGAAAATAACCTTAAATACTTCATTTTCAAACACCAGATTGTATCTCGTTAAAATACTAAGTAAGATATTGAAAAAGGGAGAAGTTCTGTTTTTATTGCATATATCGACGTTCAGCCGGATTAGAACACTTTTATGTGTACATCTTCCATCGGTAATATAAACCGAAAATCAGGACATTTTAGTTAATCTTATTGAAAACATTGATTTTTATCATTTGTATTGGAAGCAACATCTTTATACGTCTTTTCTAGGGTCTAAAAAATACGAAACGTCGCTTTATGATTCGAAGTTAAAATCGTCAAATTTGGTATAATAATGACTTTTTTCACGTTTTTCATGTAGTTTGATATTACGTAAATATATTCATTTTTACCAATATTTCGATACTATTTCATATAGTATCACGTAATGTGATTTGGCCTTCAAATCTCAGATTTTCGCATAATATTGCATTTTAAGCAAGTTTTCTTGCATTTTCTTTCGTACTAAAAATCATCGAATTCAGCAATATTTTGACGTTTATCATCCCCGTTTCCTTTATGTGATTTAAACAAAATATCATCGAATTAGGCAATATTTTGCCGTTTTTCCACGTTTTTTGAATTTCAGTTTCAGTTTATTGTTATTAATTCATTATATATACGATAAAAATGATGCAAGCACATAATTGATTAGAAAATAACCTTAAATACTTCATTTTCAAACACCAGATTGTATCTCGTTAAAATACTAAGTAAGATATTGAAAAAGGGAGAAGTTCTGTTTTTATTGCATATATCGACGTTCAGCCGGATTAGAACACTTTTATGTGTACATCTTCCATCGGTAATATAAACCGAAAATCAGGACATTTTAGTTAATTTTAATGAAAACACATTGATTTTTATCATTTGTATTGGAAGCAACATCTTTATACGTCTTTTCTAGGGTCTAAAAAATACGAAACGTCGCTTTATGATTCGAAGTTAAAATCGTCAAATTTGGTATAATAATGACTTTTTTCACGTTTTTCATGTAGTTTGATATTACGTAAATATATTCATTTTTACCAATATTTCGATACTATTTCATATAGTATCACGTAATGTGATTTGGCCTTCAAATCTCAGATTTTCGCATAATATTGCATTTTAAGCAAGTTTTCTTGCATTTTGTTTCGTACTAAAAATCATCGAATTCAGCAATATTTTGACGTTTATCATCCCCGTTTCCTTTATGTGATATAAACAAAATATCATCGAATTAGTCAATATTTTGCTGTTTTGCCACGTTTTTGTGAATTTTCAGTTTATTGCTATTAATTCATTATATATACGATAAAAATGATGCAAACACATAATTGATTAGAAATTAACCTTAAACACTTCTCTTTCAATCAACTATTTGTTTCTCGTTAAAATACTGAGTAAGATATTGGAAAGGGGAGAAGTTCTGTTTTTATTGCATATATTGACGTTTCAGGCGGATTACAGCGGTTTTACGTGTACATTTTCCATCGGTAATATAAACGGAAAATCAGAAATATTTTAGTTAATTCTAATGAAAACACATTGATTTTTTTTCATTTGTATTTGAAACAACATTGTCATGTTTTTTCTTGGATCTGAATAATACGAAACCTCGCTCTATGATTTGAAGTTAAAATCCTCAAATATGGTAATATAGTGACTTTTTTCACGTTATTCATGTAGTGTGATTTTACGTATATATATTAGTTTTTACCAATATTTCGATTCTACTTCATGTTTTCTCACGATATGTGATTTGGCCTTCATATCTCAGAATTTCGCAAATTTTGCATTTTAAGCAAGTTTTCTTGCATTTTGTTTTGTACCAAAAATCATCGAATTTAGCAATATTTTGACCTTTATCATCCCCTTTTCCTTTATGTGATTTAAACAAAATATCATCGAATTAGGCAACATTTTGCCGTTTTTCCACGTTTTTTGAATTTTCAGTTTATTGTTATTAATTCATTAAATATACGATAAAAATGATGCAAGCACATAATTGATTAGAAAATAACCTTAAATGCTTCATTTTCAAACACCAGATTGTATCTCGTTAAAATACTGAGTAAGATATTGAAAAAGGGAGAAGTTCTGTTTTTATTGCATATATCGACGTTCAGCCGGATTAGAACACTTTTACGTGTACATCTTCCATCAGTAATATAAACCGAAAATCAGGAACATTTTAGTTAATTTTAATGAAAACACATTGATTTTTATTATTTGTATTGGAAGCAACATCTTTATACGTCTTTTCTAGGGTCTAAAAAATACGAAACGTCGCTCTATGATTCGAAGGTAAAATACTCAAATTTGGCATAATAATGACTTTTTTTACGTTTTTCATGTAGTTTGATATTACGTAAATATATTCATTTTTACCAATATTTCGATACTATTTCATGTAGTATCACGATATGTGATTTGGCCTTCAAATCTCAGATTTTCGCTTAATATTGCATTTTAAGCAAGTTTTCTTGCATTTTGTTTCATACTAATAATCATCGAATTCAGCAATATTTTGACGTTTATCATCCCCTTTTCCATTATTTCATATAAACAAAATATCATCGAATTAGGCAATATTTTGCTGTTTTTCCACGTTTTTGTGAATTTTCAGTTTATTGCTATTAAATCATTAAATATACGATAAAAATGATGAAAACACATAATTGATTAGAAATTAACCTTAAACAATTCATTTTCAATCAACTATTTGTTTCTCGTTAAAATACTGAGTAAGATATTGGAAAGGGGAGAAGTTCTGTTTTTATTGCATATATCGACGTTTCAGGCGGATTACAGCGGTTTTACGTGTACATTTTCCATCGGTAATATAAACGGAAAATCATAAATATTTTAGTTAATTCTAATGAAAACACATTGATTTTTTTCATTTGTATTTGAAACAACATTGTCATGGATCTGAATAATACGAAACCTCGCTCTATGATTTGAAGTTAAAATCCTCAAATATGATAATATAGTGACTTTTTTCACGTTATTCATGTAGTGTGATTTTACGTATATATATTAGTTTTTACCAATATTTCGATACTACTTCATGTTTTCTCACAATATGTGATTTGGCCTTCATATCTCAGAATTTCGCAAATTTTGCATTTTAAGCAAGTTTTCTTGCATTTTGTTTTGTACCAAAAATCATCGAATTTAGCAATATTTTGACCTTTATCATCCCCTTTTCCTTTATGTGATATAAACAAAATATCATCAAATTAGGCAATATTTTGCCGTTTTTCCACGTTTTTTGAATTTTCAGTTTATTGTTATTAATTCATTAAATATACGATAAAAATGATGCAAGCACATAAGTGATTAGAAAATAACCTTAAATACTTCATTTTCAAACACCAGATTGTATCTCGTTAAAATACTAAGTAAGATATTGAAAAAGGGAGAAGTTCTGTTTTTATTGCATATATCGACGTTCAGCCGGATTAGAACACTTTTATGTGTACATCTTCCATCGGTAATATAAACCGAAAATCAGGACATTTTAGTTAATCTTATTGAAAACATTGATTTTTATCATTTGTATTGGAAGCAACATCTTTATACGTCTTTTCTAGGGTCTAAAAAATACGAAACGTCGCTTTATGATTCGAAGTTAAAATCGTCAAATTTGGTATAATAATGACTTTTTTCACGTTTTTCATGTAGTTTGATATTACGTAAATATATTCATTTTTACCAATATTTCGATACTATTTCATATAGTATCACGTAATGTGATTTGGCCTTCAAATCTCAGATTTTCGCATAATATTGCATTTTAAGCAAGTTTTCTTGCATTTTGTTTCGTACTAAAAATCATCGAATTCAGCAATATTTTGACGTTTATCATCCCCGTTTCCTTTATGTGATATAAACAAAATATCATCGAATTAGTCAATATTTTGCTGTTTTGCCACGTTTTTGTGAATTTTCAGTTTATTGCTATTAATTCATTATATATACGATAAAAATGATGCAAACACATAATTGATTAGAAATTAACCTTAAACACTTCTCTTTCAATCAACTATTTGTTTCTCGTTAAAATACTGAGTAAGATATTGGAAAGGGGAGAAGTTCTGTTTTTATTGCATATATTGACGTTTCAGGCGGATTACAGCGGTTTTACGTGTACATTTTCCATCGGTAATATAAACGGAAAATCAGAAATATTTTAGTTAATTCTAATGAAAACACATTGATTTTTTTTCATTTGTATTTGAAACAACATTGTCATGTTTTTTCTTGGATCTGAATAATACGAAACCTCGCTCTATGATTTGAAGTTAAAATCCTCAAATATGGTAATATAGTGACTTTTTTCACGTTATTCATGTAGTGTGATTTTACGTATATATATTAGTTTTTACCAATATTTCGATTCTACTTCATGTTTTCTCACGATATGTGATTTGGCCTTCATATCTCAGAATTTCGCAAATTTTGCATTTTAAGCAAGTTTTCTTGCATTTTGTTTTGTACCAAAAATCATCGAATTTAGCAATATTTTGACCTTTATCATCCCCTTTTCCTTTATGTGATTTAAACAAAATATCATCGAATTAGGCAACATTTTGCCGTTTTTCCACGTTTTTTGAATTTTCAGTTTATTGTTATTAATTCATTAAATATACGATAAAAATGATGCAAGCACATAATTGATTAGAAAATAACCTTAAATGCTTCATTTTCAAACACCAGATTGTATCTCGTTAAAATACTGAGTAAGATATTGAAAAAGGGAGAAGTTCTGTTTTTATTGCATATATCGACGTTCAGCCGGATTAGAACACTTTTACGTGTACATCTTCCATCAGTAATATAAACCGAAAATCAGGAACATTTTAGTTAATTTTAATGAAAACACATTGATTTTTATTATTTGTATTGGAAGCAACATCTTTATACGTCTTTTCTAGGGTCTAAAAAATACGAAACGTCGCTCTATGATTCGAAGGTAAAATACTCAAATTTGGCATAATAATGACTTTTTTTACGTTTTTCATGTAGTTTGATATTACGTAAATATATTCATTTTTACCAATATTTCGATACTATTTCATGTAGTATCACGATATGTGATTTGGCCTTCAAATCTCAGATTTTCGCTTAATATTGCATTTTAAGCAAGTTTTCTTGCATTTTGTTTCATACTAATAATCATCGAATTCAGCAATATTTTGACGTTTATCATCCCCTTTTCCATTATTTGATATAAACAAAATATCATCGAATTAGGCAATATTTTGCTGTTTTTCCACGTTTTTGTGAATTTTCAGTTTATTGCTATTAAATCATTAAATATACGATAAAAATGATGAAAACACATAATTGATTAGAAATTAACCTTAAACAATTCATTTTCAATCAACTATTTGTTTCTCGTTAAAATACTGAGTAAGATATTGGAAAGGGGAGAAGTTCTGTTTTTATTGCATATATCGACGTTTCAGGCGGATTACAGCGGTTTTACGTGTACATTTTCCATCGGTAATATAAACGGAAAATCATAAATATTTTAGTTAATTCTAATGAAAACACATTGATTTTTTTCATTTGTATTTGAAACAACATTGTCATGGATCTGAATAATACGAAACCTCGCTCTATGATTTGAAGTTAAAATCCTCAAATATGATAATATAGTGACTTTTTTCACGTTATTCATGTAGTGTGATTTTACGTATATATATTAGTTTTTACCAATATTTCGATACTACTTCATGTTTTCTCACAATATGTGATTTGGCCTTCATATCTCAGAATTTCGCAAATTTTGCATTTTAAGCAAGTTTTCTTGCATTTTGTTTTGTACCAAAAATCATCGAATTTAGCAATATTTTGACCTTTATCATCCCCTTTTCCTTTATGTGATATAAACAAAATATCATCAAATTAGGCAATATTTTGCCGTTTTTCCACGTTTTTTGAATTTTCAGTTTATTGTTATTAATTCATTAAATATACGATAAAAATGATGCAAGCACATAAGTGATTAGAAAATAACCTTAAATACTTCATTTTCAAACACCAGATTGTATCTCGTTAAAATACTAAGTAAGATATTGAAAAAGGGAGAAGTTCTGTTTTTATTGCATATATCGACGTTCAGCCGGATTAGAACACTTTTATGTGTACATCTTCCATCGGTAATATAAACCGAAAATCAGGACATTTTAGTTAATTTTAATGAAAACACATTGATTTTTATCATTTGTATTGGAAGCAACATCTTTATACGTCTTTTCTAGGGTCTAAAAAATACGAAACGTCGCTTTATGATTCGAAGTTAAAATCGTCAAATTTGGTATAATAATGACTTTTTTCACGTTTTTCATGTAGTTTGATATTACGTAAATATATTCATTTTTACCAATATTTCGATACTATTTCATATAGTATCACGATATGTGATTTGGCCTTCAAATCTCAGATTTTCGCATAATATTGCATTTTAAGCAAGTTTTCTTGCATTTTGTTTCGTACTAAAAATCATCGAATTCAGCAATATTTTGACGTTTATCATCCCCGTTTCCTTTATGTGATATAAACAAAATATCATCGAATTAGTCAATATTTTGCTGTTTTGCCACGTTTTTGTGAATTTTCAGTTTATTGCTATTAATTCATTAAATATACGATAAAAATGATGCAAACACATAATTGATTAGAAATTAACCTTAAACACTTCTCTTTCAATCAACTATTTGTTTCTCGTTAAAATACTGAGTAAGATATTGGAAAGGGGAGAAGTTCTGTTTTTATTGCATATATCGACGTTTCAGGCGGATTACAGCGGTTTTACGTGTACATTTTCCATCGGTAATATAAACGGAAAATCAGAAATATTTTAGTTAATTCTAAGGAAAACACATTGATTTTTTTCATTTGTATTTGAAACAACATTGTCATGTTTTTTCTTGGATCTGAATAATACGAAACGTCGCTCTATGATTTGAAGTTAAAATCCTCAAATATGGTAATATAGTGACTTTTTTCACGTTATTCATGTAGTGTGATTTTACGTATATATATTAGTTTTTACCAATATTTCAATACTACTTCATGTTTTCTCACAATATGTGATTTGGCCTTCATATCTCAGAATTTCGCAAATTTTGCATTTTAAGCAAGTTTTCTTGCATTTTGTTTTGTACCAAAAATCATCGAATTGGCAATATTTTAACCTTTATCATCCCCTTTTCCTTTATGTGATTTAAACAAAATATCATCGAATTAGGCAATATTTTGCCGTTTTTCCACGTTTTTTGAATTTTCAGTTTATTGTTATTAATTCATTAAATATACGATGAAAATGATGCAAGCACATAATTGATTAGAAAATAACCTTAAATACTTCATTTTCAAACACCAGATTGTATCTCGTTAAAATACTAAGTAAGATATTGACAAGGGGAGAAGTTCTGTTTTTATTGCATATATCGACGTTCAGTCGGATTAGAACACTTTTATGTGTACATCTTCCATCGGTAATATAAACCGAAAATCAGGACATTTTAGTTAATCTTAATGAAAACACATTGATTTTTATCATTTGTATTGGAAGCAACATCTTTATACGTCTTTTCTAGGGTCTAAAAAATACGAAACGTCGCTTTATGATTCGAAGTTAAAATCGTCAAATTTGGTATAATAATGACTTTTTTCACGTTTTTCATGTAGTTTGATAATACGTAAATATATTCATTTTTTACCAATATTTCGATACTATTTCATATAGTATCACGATATGTGATTTGGCCTTCAAATCTCAGACTTTCGCATAATATTGCATTTTAAGCAAGTTTTCTTGCATTTTGTTTCGTACTAAAAATCATCGAATTCAGCAATATTTTGACGTTTATCATCCCCGTTTCCTTTATGTGATATAAACAAAATATCATCGAATTAGTCAATATTTTGCTGTTTTGCCACGTTTTTGTGAATTTTCAGTTTATTGCTATTAATTCATTAAATATACGATAAAAATGATGCAAACACATAATTGATTAGAAATTAACCTTAAACACTTCTCTTTCAATCAACTATTTGTTTCTCGTTAAAATACTGAGTAAGATATTGGAAAGGGGAGAAGTTCTGTTTTTATTGCATATATCGACGTTTCAGCCGGATTAGAGCGGTGTCACGTGTACATCTTCCATCGGTAATATAAACGAAAAATCAGGAACATTTTAGTTAATTCTAATGAAAACACATTGATTTTTATCATTTGTATTTGAAACAACATTGTCATATGTCTGTTCTTGGATCTAAATAATACGAAACCTCGCTCTATGATTTGAAGTTAAAATCCTCAAATATGGTAATATAGTGACTTTTTTCACGTTATTCATGTAGTGTGATTTTACGTATATATATTCGTTTTTACCAATATTTCGATACTACTTCATGTTTTCTCACGATATGTGATTTGGCCTTCAAATCTCAGATTTTCGCAATTTTTGCAAGTTTTCTTGCATTTTGTTTTGTACTAAAAATCATCGAATTTAGCAATATTTTGACCTTTATCATCCCCTTTTCCTTCGTGTGATTTATCAAAATATCATCGAATTGGGCAATGTTTTGCAGTTTTTCCACATTTTTGTGAATTTTCAGTTTATTGTTATTATTTCATTAAATATATGAGAACAATTATGCAAACACATAATTGATTAGAAAATAACCTTAAATACTTCATTTTCAATCACCAATTTGTATCTCGTTAAAATACTGAGTAAGATATTGAGAAGGGGAGAAGTTCTGTTTTTATTGCATATATCGACGTTTCAGCTGGATTAGAACGGTTTTACGTGTACGTCTTCCATCGGTAATATAAACCGAAAATCAGGAACATTTTAGTTAATTTTAATGAAAACACATTGATTTTTATCATTTGTATTGGAAGCAACATCTTTATACGTCTTTTCTAGGGTCTAAAAAATACGAAACATCGCTTTATGATTCAAAGTTAAAATCCTCAAATTATGTATAATAATGAGCTTTTTCACGTTTTTCATGTAGTTTGATATTACGTAAATATATTCATTTTTAGCAATATTTCGATACTATTTCATGTAGTATCACGATATTTGATTTGGCCTTCAAATCTCAGATTTTCGCATAATATTGCATTTTAAGCAAGTTTTCTTGCATTTTTTTTCGTACTAAAAATCATCGAATTCAGCAATATTTTGACGTTTATCATCCTCTTTTCCTTTATGTGATATAAACAAAATATCATTTAATTAGGCAATATTTTGCTGTTTTTCCACGTTTTTGTGAATTTTCAGTTTATTGCTAATAATTTATTAAATATACGATAAAAAACATGCAAACACATAATTGATTAGAAATTAAATTTAAACACTTCATTTTCAATCAACTATTTGTTTCAAGTTAAAATACTGAGTAAGATATTGGAAAGGGGAGAAGTTCTGTTTTTATTGCATATATCGACGTTTCAGGCGGATAAGAGCAGTTTTACGTGTACATTTTCCATCGGTAATATAAACGGAAAATCAGAAATATTTTAGTTAATTCTAATGAAAATACATTGATTTTTTTATTTGTATTTGAAACAACATTGTCATATGTTTTTTCTTGGATCCTAATAATACGAAACCTCGCTCTATGATTTGAAGTTAAAATCCTCAAATATGGTAATATAGTGACTTTTTCACGTTATTCATGTAGTGTGATTTTACGTATATATATTTGTTTTTACCAATATTTCGATACTACTTCATGTTTTCTCACGATATGTGATTTGGCCTTCATATCTCAGAATTTCGCAAATTTTGCATTTTTAAGCAAGTTTTCTTGCATTTTGTTTTGTACTAAAAATCATCGAATTTAGCAATATTTTGACCTTTATCATCCCCTTTTCCTTTATGTGATTTAAACAAAATATCATCGAATTAGGCAATATTTTGCCGTTTTTCCACTTTTTTTTGAATTTTCAGTTTATTGTTAATAATTCATTAAATATACGATAAAAATGATGCAAACACATAATTGATTAGAAAATAACCTAAATACTTAATTTTCAATCACCAATTTGTTTCTCGTTAAAATACTGAGTAAGATTTTTAAGAGGGGAGAAGTTCTGTTTTTATTGCATATATCGACGTTTCAGCCGGATTAGAACGGTTTTACGTGTACATCTTCCATCGGTAATATAAACCGAAAATCAGGAACATTTTAGTTAATTTTAATGAAAACACATTGATTTTTATCATTTGTATTGGAAGCAACATCTTTATACGTCTTTTCTAGGGTCTAAAAAATACGAAACGTCGCTTGATGATTCGAAGTTAAAATCGTCAAATTTGGTATAGTAATGACTTTTTTCACGTTTTTCATGTAGTTTGATATTACGTAAATATATTCATTTTTACCACTATTTCGATACTATTTCATGTAGTATGACGATATTTGATTTGGCCTTCAAATCTCAGATTTTCGCATAATATTGCATTTTAAGCAAGTTTTCTTGCATTTTTTTTCGTACTAAAAATAATCGAATTCAGCAATATTTTGACGTTTATCATCCTCTTTTCCTTTATGTGATATAAACAAAATATCATTTAATTAGGCAATATTTTGCTGTTTTTCTACGTTTTTGTCAATTTTCAGTTTATTGCTAATAATTCATTAAATATACGATAAAAATGATGCAAACACATAATTAATTAGAAATTAAATTTAAACACTTCATTTTCAATCAACTATTTGTTTCTCGTTAAAATACTGAGTAAGATATTGGAAAGGGGAGAAGTTCTTTTTTTATTGCATATATCGACGTTTCAGGCGGATTAGAGCGGTTTTACGTGTACATTTTCCATCGGTAATATAAATGGAAAATCAGAAATATTTTAGTTAATTCTAATGAAAACACATTGATTTTTTTCATTTGTATTTGAAACAACATTGTCATATGTTTTTTCTTGGATCTGAATAATACGAAATCTCGCTCTATGATTCGAAGTTAAAATCCTCAAATATGGTAATATAGTGACTTTTTTCACGTTATTCATGTAGTGTGATTTTACGTATATATATTAGTTTTTACCAATATTTCGATACTACTTCATGTTTTCTTACGATATGTGATTTGGCCTTCATATCTCAGAATTTCGCAAATTTTGCATTTTAAGCAAGTTTTCTTACATTTTCTTTTGTACCAAAAATCATCGAATTTAGCAATATTTTGACCATTATCATCCCTTTTTCCTTTATGTGATTTAAACAAAATATCATCGAATTAGGCAATATTTTGCCGTTTTTCCACGTTTTTTGAATTTTCAGTTTATTGTTATTAATTCATTAAATATACGATAAAAATGATGTAAGAACATAATTGATTAGAAAATAACCTTAAATACTTCATTTTCAAACACCAGTTTGTATCTCGTTAAAATACTGAGTAAGATATTGAAAAAGGGAGCAGTTCTGTTTTTATTGCATATATCGACGTTCAGCCGGATTAGAACACTTTTACGTGTACATCTTCCATCGGTAATATAAACAGAAAATCAGGATTATTTTAGTTAATTCTTATGAAAACACATTGATTTTTATCATTTGTATTTTAAACAACATTGTCATATGTTTTTTCTTGGATCTAAATAATACGAAAACTCGCTCTATGATTTTTTTTTAGTTTAGTTCATTTATTATGCACCCCATACCCATCTTGTGGGCGGTAGTGGAAAGGGTTACAGAGGCACATAATGGGCTCAGGGACTGAACCCCACAATTTATTTAGCTAAGCAAGTTACAATCTTGGTGAGCTAGTTACAAAATTCAATATAAGTCATCACATCAACAATGGGTTCGAGATCGACCTCAAGTACAGGTTCTAAATTAAGCAACTGACATATGTGGAGAGCTAGTGTCAAAATGTATATGTTTGTCTTGCACACCGCCCCCCATCCAGTGGGCAGCGGTGGATAGGTTACAATCACTAAGTTACTACCTACAGTTAGCAAGCTGGGGATATTTGGCTAAAATTTCTGGTAGCAGATCATTTTGAATGAAATATTGACACATCGCTGGAACATTGGTTATAGAATTGTCTCTAAATTCACGTATCTTTTCGCACTCCATCACATAGTGACGGAGGGTGTGCGAATAATTTTGTTGAGACAGTTTACATTTGGTCAGGTTTACATCAGCAGATAATGAGAATTCCCAGAGATACTTGTAACCGAGTCTAAGCCGAGCAGTAGTAACATCTAGAAGTCTGCTGATTTTATTGGATGATCCATAGATGTGTGGCTCCTCTTGCATGATAGTATGATGATAGATGGAATTACTGGTGTCAATTTCACTTTGCCTCAGATCTACAAGATCTTGTTGAAGTTCTCGGTGTACTGCTGCTCTCAGATTGCTCATTGACAATCCAAGGTTACACTCAACGGCTCCTTTAAAGGCAGATTCTTTGGCTAACTTATCAGCTCTATCATGCATTCGGAGGCCAACATGAGATGGAGACCACATGAAATGGACTCTGTTACCATCCTTAATAATTTTGTTGTATTTGTGTCTAGCTTCGGACACGAGCATGTTACAGTTATGTCTTAAAGAGTTGAGAGCATTTAAGGATGATAAGGAGTCACTTACAATTAATGTATCAAGTTTTGAGACTTGTACACATTTCAGTGCAAGGATCAAGGCAAATAGTTCAGTCTGAAGGGTAGAGGCCCAGTTGTTTATACGGACTCCCCACTCAAAGTATAGGCCATCGCCCATTGTCAGGACAACTGCACTTCCAGCTGCACCCGTGGTGCGGTGTAGGGAACCATCAGTGTATATAATTTGAGAGAGAGAATGATCTGTGGACAGAGCATCAATATGGCTTAAGGCGTTGAGCTTTGCCTCAAGACGAAGCTTGGGCTGATCTCTAATTTGCTTCTTGGGTGGAAAGGGAGGGATTAAAACTCTCTATGGTTTGAAGGCAAAATCCTCAAATATGGTAATATAGTGACTTTTTTCACGTTATTCATGTAGAGTGAATATACGTATATATATTAGTTTTTACCAATATTTCGATACTACTTCATGTTTTCTCACATGTGATTTGGCCTTCATATCTCAGAATTTCTCAAATATTGCATTTTTAAGCAAGTTTTCTTGCATTTTGTTTTGTACTAAAAATCATCGAATTTAGCAATATTTTGACCTTTATCATCCCCTTTTCCTTTATGTGATTTAAACAAAATATCATCGAATTAGGCAATATTTTGCCGTTTTTCCACGTTTTTTGAATTTTCAGTTTATTGGTAATAATTCATTAAATATACGATAAAAATGATGCAAACACATAATTGATTAGAAAATAACCTTAAATACTTCATTTTCAATCACCAATTTGTTTCTCGTTAAAATACTGATTAAGATATTGACATGGGGAGAAGTTCTGTTTTTATTGCATATATCGACGTTTCAGCCGGATTAGAACGGTTTTACGTGTACATCTTCCATCGGTAATATAAACCGAAAATCAGGAACATTTTAGTTAATTTTAATGAAAACACATTGATTTTTATCATTTGTATTGCAAGCAACATCTTTATACGTCTTTTCTAGGGTCTAAAAAATACGAAACGTCGCTTTATGATTCGAAGTTAAAATCGTCAAATTTAGTATAATAATAACTTTTTTCACGTTTTTCATGTAGTTTGATATTACGTAAATATATTCATTTTTACCAATATTTCGATACTATTTCATGTAGTATCACGATATGTGATTTGGCTCTCAAATCTCAGATTTTCGCATAATATTGCATTTCAAGCAAGTTTTCTTGCATTTTGTTTCGTACTAAAAATCATCGAATTCACCAATATTTTGACGTTTATCATCCCCTTTTCCTTTATGTGATATAAACAAAATATTATCGAATTAGGCAATATTTTGCTGTTTTTCCACGTTTTTGTGAATTTTCAGTTTATTGCTATTAATTCATTAAATATACGATAAAAATGATGCGAACACATAATTGATTAGAAATTAACCTTAAACACTTCATTTTCAATCAACTATTTGTTTCTCGTTAAAATACTGAGTAAGATATTGGAAAGGGGAGAAGTTCTGTTTTTATTGCATATATCGACGTTTCAGCCGGATTAGAGCGGTGTCACGTGTACATCTTCCATCGGTAATATAAACGAAAAACCAGGAACATTTTAGTTAATTCTAATGAAAACATATTGATTTTTATCATTTGTATTTGAAACAACATTGTCATATGTCTGTTCTTGGATCTAAATAATACGAAACCTAGCTCTATGATTTGAAGTTAAAATCCTCAAATATGGTAATATAGTGGCTTTTTTCACGTTATTCATGTAGTGTGATTTTACGTATATATATTCGTTTTTACCAATATTTCGATACTACTTCATGTTTTCTCACGATATGTGATTTGGCCTTCAAATCTCAGAATTTCGCAAATTTTGCAAGTTTTCTTGCATTTTGTTTTGTACTAAAAACCATCGAATTTAGCAATATTTTGACCTTTATCATCCCCTTTTCCTTCATGTGATTTACACAAAATATCATCGAATTGGGCAATGTTTTGCAGTTTTTCCACGTTTTTGTGAATTTTCAGTTTATTGTTATTATTTCATTAAATATACGAGAAAAATTATGCAAACACATAATTGATTGGAAAATAACCTTAAATACTTCATTTTCAACCACCAATTTGTATCTCGTTAAAATACTGAGTAAGATATTGAAAAGGGGAGAAGTTCTGTTTTTATTTCATATATCAACGTTTCAGCCGGATTAGAACGGTTTTACGTGTACGTCTTCCATCGGTAATATAAACCGAAAATCAGGAACATTTTAGTTAATTTTAATGAAAACACATTGATTTTTATCATTTGTATTGGAAGCAACATCTTTATACGTCTTTTCTAGGGTCTAAAAAATACGAAACGTCGATTTATGATTCAAAGTTAAAATCCTCAAATTTGGTATAATAATGACTTTTTTCACGTTTTTCATGTAGTTTGATATTACGTAAAATATTCATTTTTACCAATATTTCGATACTATTTCATATAGTATCACGATATGTGATTTGGCCTTCAAATCTCAGATTTTCGCATAATATTGCATTTTAAGCAAGTTTTCTTGCATTTTTTTCGTACTAAAAATCATCGAATTCAGCAATATTTTGACTTTTATCATCCTCTTTTCCTTTATGTGATATAAACAAAATATCATCGAATTAGGCAATATTTTGCTGTTTTTCCACGTTTTTGTGAATTTTCAGTTTATTGCTAATAATTCATTAAATATACGATAAAAATGATGCAAACACATAATTGATTAGAAATTAAATTTAAGCACTTTATTTTCAATCAACTATTTGTTTCTCGTTAAAATACTGAGTAAGATATTGGAAAGGGGAGAAGTTCTGTTTTTATTGCATATATCGACGTTTCAGGCGGATTAGAGCGGTTTTACGTGTACATTTTCCATCGGTAATATAAACGGAAAATCAGGAATATTTTAGTTAATTCTAATGAAAACACATTGATTTTTTTCATTTGTATTTGAAACAACATTGTCATATATTTTTTCTTGGATCTGAATAATACGAAACCTCGCTCTATGATTTGAAGTTAAAATCCTCAAATATGGTAATATAGTGACTTTTTTCACGTTATTCATGTAGTGTGATTTTACGTATATATATTCGTTTTTACCAATATGTCGATAATACTTCATGTTTTCTCACGATATGTGATTTGGCCTTCAAATCTCAGAATTTCGCAAATTTTTCATTTTTAAGCACGTTTTCTTGCATTTAGTTTAGTACTAAAAATCATCGAATTTACCAATATTTTGACCTTTATCATCCCCTTTCCTTTATGTGATTTAAACAAAATATCATCGAATTAGGCAATATTTTGCCGTTTTTCCACGTTTTTGTGAATTTTCAGTTTATTGTTATTATTTCATTAAACATACGAGAAAAATTATGTAAACACATAATTGATCAGAAAATAACCTTAAATACTTCATTTCCAATCATCTATTTGTTTCTCGTTAAAATACTGAGTAAGAGTTTGAAAAGGGGAGAAGTTCTGTTTTAATTGCATATATCGACGTTTCAGCTGGATTAGAACAGTTTTACGTGTACATCTTCCATCGGTAATATAAACCGAAAATCAGGAACATTTTAGTTAATTTTAATGAAAACACATTGGCTTTTATCATTTGTATTGGAAGCAACATCTTTATACGTCTTTTCTAGGGTCAAAAAAATTCGAAACGTCGCTCTATAATTCGAATGTAAAATCCTCAAATTTGGTATAATAATGACTTTTTTTACGTTTTTCATGTAGTTTGATATTATGTAAATATATTCATTTTTACCAATATTTCGATACTATTTCATGTAGTATCACGCTATGTGATTTGGCCTTCATATCTCAAATTTTCGCTTAATATTGCATTAAGCAAGTTTTCTTGCATTTTGTTTCGTACTAATAATCATCGAATTCAGCAACATTTTGACGTTTATCATCCCCTTTTCCTTTATGTGATATAAACAAAATATCATCGAATTAGGCAATATTTTGCTGTTTTTCCACGTTTTTGTGAATTTTCAGTTTATTGCTATTAATTCATTAAATATACGATAAAAATGATGCAAACACATAATTGATTAGAAATTAACCTTAAACACTTCATTTTCAATCAACTATTTGTATCACGTTAAAATACTGAGTAAGATATTGAAAAGGGGAGAAGTTCTGTTTTTATTGCTAATATCGACGTTTCAGCCGGATTAGAACGGTTTTACGTGTACATCTTCCATCGGTAATATAAACCGAAAATCAGGAACATTTTAGTTAATTCTAATGAAAACACATTGATTTTTATCATTTGTATTGGAAGCAACATCTTTATACGTCTTTTCTAGGGTCTAAAAAATACGAAACGTCGCTTTATGATTCGAAGTTAAAATCGTCAAATTTGGTATAATAATGACTTTTTTCACGTTTTTCATGTAATTTGATATTACGTAAATATATTCATTTTTACCAATATTTCGATAAGGTAAGGTTACTTTATTTAGGTTTCCCACCTAAGTTGGAAAACACACTATACGTCACCTTACAAGTTCACTCACCAAAGTCTCTGATACTAAGTTTATAGAGTGGCTACGGCAGTCAGTTCTCCCCCCACTCGGCCAGAAGGTATAGTCTGGCTACGGGAACTTCTCGACAAGCGATCTCTCTCTCTCTCTGTCCTGCTCAAATAGACAATTTTGAGAAAGCAACAGGTGCTGTCATTAACAAAGACAAAACGTGTATGATGAAGCATGGCAGATGGTATAATAAAGTTACCTGAACAGGTTCAAGGTTCAAAATAGTGAAGTCTATTTAAGATCTTGGGATTTGCTGGTGTAAAACATATGGAACAACATTGGTTACGAATTGTTAAGTATTATGTGGAAATATAATAGTAGCTACGAGTATTTTGTCATATATGAAAATAATCCTGTTTCAGAAGGCTGTAATAATCAATTCCAAACATTGTCTAAAGTGTGGTATTTGCCTCAGTTTTCCAACTGACAAGAAAAGTGCTATGCAGATTGACAATATTTTTAGGTATGTTGGTATGGTTGATACCAACCAATTAAACGGACTACTCTATGTAGAGGTAAGAAAAACGGTGGAATAGGAATACTGAATGTGTACCATAAGTCATTGACAATCTTATGTGTTACCTTTAGAAAGGAGATAATGCGGAGGAATAGAGTAAATGCGCTAGGACCTTACTTTTGTAAATTACGTGTTAGCTACTTGATACATATGCCAGAGTATACTGACCTTGATACATATGCCAGAGTATACTGACCTTGATACATATGCCAGAGTATACTGACCTTGATACATATGCCAGAGTATACTGACCTTGATACATATGCCAGAATATACTGACCTTGCCTTTACTTCACCTCACTGTTATTCATGTGCAATTGATGTTCTCAAGCGGATTTGTAATATTGAAGGTTTTTTAATGATGAAGAGTAAACACGTGTGTGATGTTCTGCTCCCAATTATAGTTGCTAGAGTAGAGGAGGCATATCCACTCTCTAACTGGCGAGCAATATGGGCAAACCTTCTTGTTAAATTTATTGTCCCAAGACAACGTGAGCTATTGTATGGCTATATTCATGAGACCCTCCCTACTAATGACAGGTTGTTGATGTTGGGCATTAAGGACAACAATAGGTGTGACCAATGTACTGAAATTGAGAATAATATGCAAGTATTTTATTTCTTGTAAGCAGAATGTTGTTCTTGTAAACTGTATTACACTCTTAAAAAACTTTATGTGGTCCAAGCATTAGAGTGGAGTTAGAGAGATTTGTTAAAGTTTCAAAAATAATAAAATGCAAGAAAAAAAAATCAATAATTATGCTACTTATTTATGACATTTTATATGTAAATAGGCAGGTTCTTAGGAGGGTTACTCAGCAGACAGAATATTGAAGTTCTTGCCAGGAAGGATCAAGTATAACATTTGGGGTTTACGACATAGCCTCAGGCTCTCTACCAACCACACCTTAAACAGTCGCTTGTTTGATGGGCACAACCCTGTCAGCCGTCCGCAATTATCACCTTAGCAGAAAGCAAGGTCACTTAACACCACCTGACCCCCTACTCAACCTGTGACCATTAAATCTTTAAAGTTTGTCTTAAAATCTTTTAAATCTTAGTTGCTCATGGCCAATAGTTGGCGACACCAATATCATTTGTGATTGACTCGTTGTATGTGAAATATTGTAAATAAAACACGTTTATGGTGTTAAACAATATATTTATTTTAAATATATTAAAATATTTACATCAATACAAAAAATCTATCAATCTCAGTACGTCATGTTTTCCCAGTCCTTCCCCCATGTCTTCCCACCGACAATCCACATCTTCTCCCATTCAGCCATTATCTTGCTTAATGCTGCCTCGTAATCATCCCATGAGCCCATCCAAAAACCATTTTCCAGTTTGCGGCGCTTGGGGGCTGGGACTGGCGTCTCAATGTGGCTCGTTTCCCTCTTGTAGGTGTAATACTGGTCCAAGGTCAGCATCTTGTCGTCAGTCGGAGGAGAAGGCTCGCTAGGGGCTCAATCTGCCTGACTAGGAGAGTGACCCAATAAGCTTAGTAAATATACTAGATGATCCAGAATTTAGTTAGGGGAAAATACTGTCCCAAGAACACCACCCTCAGACCAACCTTCATAGGGAGAGATTAGTGGCCGTGTTCACTCAGATATTGTTATGGGGGAGAAAGAGGGGAGAGAGGTAGGAGGGAGAAAGAAGGGAGAGGGGAGAAAGAGGGGGAGAGAGGGAAAAAGAGGGAGAAAGAGGGGAGGGAGGGAGAGAGGGAGAAAGTGGGGAGGGAGAAAGAGGGGGGAGAGGAGGCAGAAAGAGGGGAGAAAGTGGAAGAAAGAGGGTAGAGAGGGGAAAGAAAGACAACACCTACTATATACATTAATGAAAACAATATTTTTTTTCATGGGAAGGGCGAGGGGCAGATTAGGGAGAGGGGGGTGAGGGGGGGAAGGGAGATGAGGAAAATGGAGGAGATGAAAGTTAAGAGAGAGAGGGAGGGAGGTAGATAATAAACAGGGAGAGAGGAGGGTTAGGAAGGGGTTGGAGGGGGAGGGAAGACGAGGGAGGGAAAGGATGTGAAGAGAAGGGAAATGAAGAGTGTTGAGGATAGTCGAGTGTAGTGTTGATGGTCGAGTGTAGTGTTGATGGTCGAATGTAGTGTTGAGGATGGTCGAGTGTTGCGTTGAGAATGGTTGAGTGTAGTGTTGATGATGGTTGAGTGTAGTGTTGATGATGGTCGAGTGTAGTGTTGAGGATGGTCGAGTGTAGTGTTGATGGTCGAGTGTAGTGTTGAGGATGGTCGAGTGTTGCGTTGAGGATGGTTGAGTGTAGTGTTGATGGTCGAGTGCAGTGCTGAGGATGGTCGAGTCTTGCGTTGAGGATGGTTGAGTGTAGTGTTGATGGTCGAGTGTAGTGTTGATGGTCGAGTGTAGTGTTGAGGATGGTCGAGTGTAGTGTTGAGAATGGTCGAGTGTAGTGTAGAGGATTGTCGAGTGTAGTGTTGAGGATGGTCGAGTGTTGCACTGAGGATGGTTGAGTGTAGTGTTGATGGTCGAGTGTAGTGTTGATGGTCGAGTGTAGTGTTGAGGATGGTCGTGTGTAGTGTTGAGGATGATCGAGTGTAGTGTTGAGGATGGTCGAGTGTTGCGTTGAGGATGGTTGAGTGTAGTGTTGAGGATGGTTGTGTGTAGTGTTGAGGATGGTCGAGTGTAGTGTTGA
Organism: Procambarus clarkii; assembly: GCF_040958095.1. Classification (NCBI taxonomy): domain Eukaryota; kingdom Metazoa; phylum Arthropoda; class Malacostraca; order Decapoda; family Cambaridae; genus Procambarus; species Procambarus clarkii. The sequence continues at coordinate 1,235,297 of NC_091169.1, forward strand.
GGATGGTTGAGTGTAGTGTTGATGATGGTTGAGTGTAGTGTTGATGATGGTTGAGTGTAGTGTTGATGATGGTCGAGTGTAGTGTTGATGGTCGAGTGTAGTGTTGAGGATGGTCGAGTGTTGCGTTGAGGATGGTTGAGTGTAGTGTTGATGGTCGAGTGTAGTGTTGAGGATGGTCGAGTGTAGTGTTGAGGAAGGTCGAGTGTAGTGTTGAGGATGGTTGAGTGTAGTGTTGAGGATGGTCGAGTGTAGTGTTGAGGATGGTTGAGTGTAGTGTTGATGATGGTTGAGTGTAGTGTTGATGATGGTTGAGTGTAGTGTTGATGATGGTCGAGTGTAGTGTTGATGGTCGAGTGTAGTGTTGAGGATGGTCGAGTGTTGCGTTGAGGATGGTTGAGTGTAGTGTTGATGGTCGAGTGTAGTGTTGAGGATGGTCGAGTGTAGTGTTGAGGAAGGTCGAGTGTAGTGTTGAGGATGGTTGAGTGTAGTGTTGATGATGGTTGAGTGTAGTGTTGATGATGGTCGAGTGTAGTGTTGATGGTCGAGTGTAGTGTTGAGGATGGTCTAGTGTAGTGTTGAGGATGGTCGAGTGTAGTGTTGAGGATGGTCGAGTATTGCGTTGAGGATGGTTGAGTGTAGTGTTGAGGATGGTTGTGTGTAGTGTTGATGGTCGAGTGTAGTGTTGAGGATGGTCGAGTGTAGTGTTGATGGTCGAGTGTAGTGTTGAGGATGATCGAGTGTAGCGTTGAGGATGGTCGAGTGTAGTGTTTAGGATGGTCGAGTGTAGTGTTGAGGATGGACGATTGTGGTGTTGAGGATGGTCGAGTGTAGTATTGATGATGGACGAGTGTACTGTTGAGGATGGTCGAGTGTAGTATGCAGGATGGTCTTATCCCAGATAGTGTGGAGGGTTGCAGGTTATGTGGTTAAGATAGTTACAGTGCTGAAGATAGTGAGTAGTGAAGATGTCACCCGAACCATCCTGGTTAACCCCTTTGAGTGTGTGTGTGTGTGTGTGTGTGTGTGTGTGTGTGTATGTGTGTGTGTGTGTGTGTGTGTGTGTGTGTGTGTGTGTGTGTGTGTGTGTGTGTGTGTGTGTGTGTGTGTGTGTGTACTCACATATTTGTACTCACGTATTTGTGCTTGCAGGATCGAGCATTGACTCTTGGATCCCGCCTTTCCGGCTATCGGTTGTTTACAGCTATGACTCCTGTCCCATTTCCCTATCATACCTAGTTTTAAAAGTATGAATAGTATTTGCTTCCACAACCTGTTCCCCAAGTGCATTCCATTTTTCCACTACTCTCACGCTAAAAGAAAACTTCCTAACATCTCTGTGACTCATCTGAGTTTCTAGTTTCCAGCCATGTCCCCTCGTTCTGTTATTATTACGTGTGAACATTTCATCTATTTCCACTTTGTCAATTCCTCTGAGTATTTTATATGTCCCTATCATATCTCCTCTCTCCCTTCTTTTCTCTAGTGTCGTAAGGTTCAGTTCCTTCAGACGCTCTTCATATCCCATCCCTCGTAACTCTGGGACAAGCCTCGTCGCAAATCTCTGAACCTTCTCCAGTTTCTTTGTGTTTCTTCACGTGGGGGCTCCATGATGGCGCGGCATACTCTAAGACGGGTCTCACGTAGGCAGTGTAAAGCGCCCTAAATGCCTCCTCATTTAGGTTTCTGAATGAAGTTCTAATTTTCGCCAGTGTAGAGTACGCTGCTGTCGTTATCCTATTTATATGTGTAGTGTAGTGTAGTGGTGTTGTTGTTGTTGTGGTGTAGTGTAGTCCTATTTATATGTGTAGCGTGTACATCTTCCATCGGTAATATAAACTGAAAATAAGGAACATTTTAGTTAATTTTAATGAAAACACATTGATTTTTATCATTTGTATTGGAAGCAACATCTTTATACGTCTTTTCTAGGGTCTACAAAATACGAAACGTCGCTCTATGATTCGAAGTTAAAATCCTCAAATTTGGTATAATAATGACTTTTTTCATGTAGTTTGATATTACGTAAATATATTCATTTTTACCAATATTTCAATACTATTTCATGTAGTATCACGATATGTGATTTGGCCTTCAAATCACAGAATTTCGCAAATTTTGCATTTTTATGCAAGTTTTCTTGCATTTTGTTTTGTACTAAAAATCATCGAATTTAGCAATATTTTGACCTTTATCATCCCCTTTTCCTTTATGTGATTTAAACAAAATATCATCGAATTAGGCAATATTTATCCGTTTTTCCACGTTTTTGAGAATTTTCAGTTTATTGTTATTATTTCATTAAATATACGATAAAAATGATGCAAACACATAATTGATCAGAAAATAACCTCAAATACTTAATTTTCAATCATCTATTTGTTTCTCGTTAAAATACTGAGTAAGATATTGAAAAGGGAAGAAGTTCTGGACGTTTCAGCCGGATTAGACCGGTTTTACGTGTACATCTTCGATGGGTAATATAAACCGAAAATCAGGAACATTTTCGTTAATTTTAATGAAAACACATTGATTTTTTATCATTTGCATTAGAAGCAACATCTTTATGCGTCTTTTCTTGGGTCTCAAAAATACGAAACGTCGCTCTTTGATTCGAAGTTAAAATCCTCATATTTGGTATAATAATGACTTTTTTCACGTTTTTCATGTAGTTTGATATTACGTAAATATATTCATTTTTACCAATATTTCGATACTATTTCATGTAGTATCACGATATGTGATTTGGACTTCATATCTCAGATTTTCGCATAATATTGCATTTTAAGCAAGTTTTCTTGCATTTTGTTCTGTACTAAAAATCATCGAATTCAGCAATATTTTGACCTTTATCATCCCCTTTTCCTTTATGTGATTTAAACAAAATATCATCGAATTAGGCAATATTTTGCCGTTTTTCCACGTTTTTGAGAATTTTCAGTTTATTGTTATTATTTCATTAAATATACGATAAAAATGATGCAAACACATAATTGATCAGAAAATAACCTTAAATACTTAATTTTCAATCATCTATTTGTTTCTCGTTAAAATACTGAGTAAGATATTGAAAAGGGAAGAAGTTCTGTTTTTATTGCATATATCGACGTTTCAGCCAGATTAGACCGGTTTTACGAGTACATCTTCGATCGGTAATATAAACCGAAAATCAGGAACATTTTCGTTAATTTTAATGAAAACACATTGATTTTTATCATTTGTATTAGAAGCAACATCTTTATACGTCTTTTCTTGGGTCTCAAAAATACGAAACGTCGCTCTTTGATTCGAAGTTAAAATCCTCATATTTGGTATAATAATGACTTTTTTCACGTTTTTCATGTAGTGTGATATTACGTAAATATATTCATTTTTACCAATATTTCGATACTATTTCATGTAGTATCACGATATGTGATTTGGCCTTCATATCTCAGATTTTCGCATAATATTGCCTTTTAAGCAAGTTTTCTTGCATTTTGTTCTGTACTAAAAATCATCGAATTCAGCAATATTTTGACGTTTATCATCCTCTTTTCCTTTATGTGATATAAACAAAATATCATCGAATTAGGCAATATTTAGCTGTTTTTCCACGTTTTTTGTGAATTTTCAGTTTATTGTTATTAATGCATTAAATATACGATAAAAATGATGCAAACACATAATTGATTAGAAATTAACCTTAAACACTTGATTTTCAATCAACTATTTGTTTCTCGTTAAAATACTGAGTAAGATATTGAAAAGGGGAGAAGTTCTGTTTTATTGCATATATCGACGTTTCAGCCGGATTAGAGCGGTTTTACGTGTAGATCTTCCATCGGTAATATAAACGGAAAATCAGGAACATTTTAGTTAATTCTAATGAAAACACATTCATTTTTATCATTTGTATTGGAAACAACATTGTCATATGTCTTTTCTTGGATCTAAATAATACGAAACCTTGCTCTATGATTTGAAGTTAAAATCCTCAAATATGGTAATATAGTGACTTTTTTACATTATTCATGTAGTTTGATATTACGTAAATATATTCATTTTTACCAATATTTCGATACTACTTCATGTTTTCTCACGATATGTAATTTGGCCTTAAAATCTCAGAATTTCGCAAATTTTGCATTTTTAAGCAAGTTTTCTTACATTTCGTTTTGTACTAAAAAATATCGATTTTAGCAATATTTTGACCTTTATCATCCCCTTTTCCTTTATGTGATTTAAACAAAATATCATCGAATTAGGCCGTTTTTCTACGTTTTAGTGAATTTTCAGTTTATTGTTATTAATTCTTTAAATATACGATAAAAATTATGCAAACACATAATTGATCAGAAAATAACCTTAAACGCTTCATTTTCATTCATCTATTTGTTTCTCGGTAAATTACTGAGTTAGATATTGAAAAGGTGAGATGTTCCGTTTTTATTGCATGTATCGACGTTTCAGCCGGATTAGAACGGTTTTACGTGTACATCTTCCATCGGTAAAATAAACTGAAAATAAGGAACATTTTAGTTAATTTTAACGAAATCACATTGATTTTTATCATTTGTATTGGAAGCAACATCTTTATACGTCTTTTCTAAGGTCTAAAAAATACGAAACGTCGCTCTATGATTCGAAGTTAAAATCCTCAAATTTGGTATAATAATGACTTTTTTCACGTTTTTCATGTAGTTTGATATTACGTAAATATATTCATTTTTACCAATATTTCTCGATACTATTTCATGTTGTATCACGATATGTGATTTGGCCTTCAAATCTCAGAATTTCGCAAATTTTGCATTTTTAAGCAAGTTTTCTTGCATTTTGCTTTGTACTAAAAATCATCGAATTTAGCAATATTTTGACCTTTATCATCCCCTTTTCCTTTATGTGATTTAAACAAAATATCATCGAATTAGGCCATTTTTCCACGTTTTAGTGAATTTTCAAATTATTGTTATTAATTCATTAAATATACGATAAAAATTATGCAAACACATAATTGATCAGAAAATAACGTTAAATACTTCATTTTCAATCATCTATTTGTTTCTCGTTTAAATACTGAGTAAGATATTGAAAAGGGGAAAAGTTCTGTTTTTATTGCATATATCGACGTTTCAGCCGGAATAGAACGGTTTTAGGTGTACACCTTCCATCGGTAATATAAACCGAAAATCAGGAACATTTTAGTTAATTTTAATGAAAACACATTGATTTTTACCATTTGTATTAGAAGCAACATAAGTCTTTTCTAGGGTCTAAAAAATACGAAACGTCGCTCTTTGATTCGAGGTTAAAATCCTCAAATATGGTATAATAATGACTTTTTCACGTTTTTCATGAAGTTTGATATTTCGTAAATATATTAATTTTTACCAATATTTCGATACTATTTCATGTAGTATCACAGTATGTGACTTGGTCTTCAAATCTCAGATTTTCGCATAATATTGCATTTTAAGCAAGTTTTCTTGCATTTTGTGCCGTACTAAAAATCATCGAATTCAGCAATATTTTGACGTTTATCACCCCCTTTTCCTTTATGTGATATTAAAAAAATATCATCGAATTTGGCAATATTTTGCTGTTTTTCCACGTTTTTGTGAATTTTCAGTTTATTGTTATTAATTCATTAAATATACGATAAAAATGATGCAAACACGTAATTGATTAGAAATTAACCTTAAACACTTCATTTTCAATCAATTTTTGTTTTCTCGTTAAAATACTGAGTAAGATATTGGAAAGGGGAGAAGTTCTGTTTTTATTGCATATATCGACGTTTCAGCCGGATAAGAGCGGTTTTACGTGTACATCTTCCATAGGAAATATAAACGGAAAATCAGGAACATTTTAGTTAATTCTAATGAAAACACATTGATTTTTATCATTTGTATTTGAAACAAAATTGTCTTTTTTTTTCTTGGATCTAAATAATACGAAACCTCGCTCTATGATTTGAAGTAAAAATCCTCATATATGGTAATATAGTGACTTTTTTCACGTTATTCATGTAGTGTGATTTTACGTATATATATTCGTTTTTACCAATATATCGATAATACTTCATGTTTTCTCACGATATGTGATTTGGCCTTCAAATCTCAGAATTTCGCAAATTTTTAATTTTAAGCACGTTTTCTTGCATTTTGTTTAGTACTAAAAATCATCGAATTTAGCAATATTTTGACCTTTATCATCCCCTTTCCTTTATGTGATTTAAACAAAATATCATCGAATTAGGCAAAATTTTGCCGTTTTTCCACGTTTTTTGAATTTTCAGTTTATTGTTATTATTTCATTAAATATACGAGAAAAATTATGTAAACACATAATTGATCAGAAAATAACCTTAAATACTTCATTTTCAATCATCTATTTGTTTCTCGTTAAAACACTGAGTAAGAGTTTGAAAAGGGGAGAAGTTCTGTTTTAATTGCATATATCGACGTTTCAGCTGGATTAGAACAGTTTTACGTGTACATCTTCCATCGGTAATATAAACCGAAAATCAGGAACATTTTAGTAAATTTTAATGAAAACACATTGATTTTTATCATTTGTATTGGAAGCAACATCTTTATACGTCTTATCTAGGGTCTAAAAAATACGAAACGTCGCTTTATGATTCGAAGTTAAAATCCTCAAATTTGGTATAATAATGACTTTTTCACGTTTTTCATGTAGTTTGATATTACACAAATATATTAATTTTTACCAATATTGCGATACTATTTCATGTAGTATTACGATATGTGATTTGCCCTTCATATCTCAGATTATCGCATAATATTGCATTTTAAGCAAGTTTTCTTGCATTTTGTTTTGTACTAAAAATTATCGAATTCAGCAATATTTTGACGTTAATCATCCCCTTTTCCTTTATGTGATATAAACAAAATATCATCGAATTAGGCAATATTTTGCTGTTTTTCCACGTTTTTGTGAATTTTCAGTTTATTGTTATTGTCGTGATGCTGAACCCCGGTTCATTCCGAACACAGCGAATACACAACACATAACACCTTGCCTCAGCAACCGTTACTACCACCTATACTCCTACATACACCAGACCCTTGAGGCGTACCACTTGGTTTGTACTGGAACACATTGAATGAACATATGGAAGGTATTTAAAGACCGTCGGGTTTTGTCATTTAATTACAAAGAATAGACTCTGACAAATAAATACATATTATCATACTCTATTAGGTCAATACACTTCCAATACCCATAGACCACTTGACCTCCGCGATCACCACCCATACTCGTAACTTCCGCCTAAGTCCCTAATATGGAATGATTACTACAACGCTCCACACCCGGTTAGTCTTTCATTCAATACTCACATACTGCAGACTTAACTTCGTCACTAAGATCACATCAGGTTCTCGCATAGCTGTCTGCTACACTTCGCTGCTGCCGCAAACGGGGATCCAAAGGACTTACTTGTGGGAACCGACCTGTGAGATTTATATTTATTTAATTTATATGAATTTATATTTACGTTAATTTATATACTTCGATAGCAATTTGTATAATAATGAGTGGACTGTATTTCTGCAATAATCTCAATCTCACAAATCGATCCTCTACACATTAGGGGGGTTTATATTAATTTAATTTATATATTTGCAGCCAATCAAACTACAGTATTAACTACATACATTGAAAAGGTTCCTTATCTTATAGTACAGCAGGTCTTAGTCCACCAGGTATAACTAGGGTGTAGACACCACATTTTCCCTCTTTGAGGTAGCTTCCATCACCCTGGTAACTGATGCACAAAGCATGCTTCTTCGTCTTGACCTGTCAAAAGGGCGCTAGCTGTAAAGCCAGAATTCTATATATGACAAGCTATATCAAAGAAAACACTATACATGGAACCATGAAGACCTGGCTTAATTACCTTTAGTATGAGGCGATCTCGTGATCTAACTGGGTCACCCTACCCAATGACATTAATGGCCACTAATGATAGATAAACGGGTTTCGGAAAGACACTTAACTTGAATTTGTTGACAGCGTGTGATAATAGTACACCTTTGGTTTCCATAACACTTCGTCCAAGTAAAATTAACAGGAGCCGAATTCGCTCCCATGAGCCTCTGTGGTCTCAGTAAAACAATGGCTGCCCCTCCCTCACCCTGACGCCTGGCTTACATTGTCCAAATGACAGAAAGTGATAGAAGGGTCACATTTACTCTACTTTAATATTGATAATTAAGTTAATTTATATGAAATGTTTTATGATGGTAAAGTCCAAAGACTAATGTATTTAAGAATAATTCCCAGCAGAATAGCTGGTGAATTTATAATAGTATGTGGTGATGATATCCCGTTTTCTATAGACGGTAATTCCACTACAAGTTACGTTTTCTATGGGTAACTTGTTTATACAATACAGCTATTATCGGTCTCGATGATATGTTAAATGCTGTCGGATTTTCCGACAAAATTCCCCAGGGGCTGCTCACGGGTCGAAGTCCTATTTAGAACAGACGAACACCAATTCTCCTCCTTCGAATTATTAGATTAATTTGATGTTAGTAGTTAGTAATCACACATTTGTGCGTCTGTTCGTACAGGACGGATGTCCCGTATTAGAGTTACAGGGGTTAGAAGTCTAATGCGATTTCATTTCCCTGTCAACTCTTGAAAGGCTAATATTCAAGCCTAATTACACATTATTTAACCCAGAAGACTGAATGTGATCAAGTACTACAGTCAAGTATGATTCAGGGACTGCAGTGAGATCAGTGACATTAGATATAACTTGAAGTTTGTTCAGGTAACTGGTCACTGATATATAAACACTGAGGCCCATGGAATACATCTTGATTAAATAATAAATGTATCAAATCAGTCATCAGATTTACTGGGGTTTAATTTAGTTAATTGATTCAGAAGATTGAATAGCTCATCATTGAAGTAAAGTATGGTTCTGAGACTGCAGTGGGTTCAGTGACATTGGTCGCGGTGACTTGTAGCTGTTTAGGCTACTGTTCACTGATTTGCCACTGAGGCCTCATGAACTCATCTTCAGCTTCAAATGTTGATACTAACATCAACCTCTGTTGGTATAGTCAGCTGTAATCTCCTTAGTATAATGCTACTGGAGAAATATAATCAGCTGACAAATTTAGATTTCTACTGGTATTGTTTATGTGCAGGCATAGGTCTCCTCAGGCTTGATACTGGGCCTGAGAGTAATTTACCTCCTGCAGAGTTTAACATGGTTATGCCCTGATATTTAGTAGGGCTACCGATGAATCGATGGCAATAGTCTGTCCCAACAAGGAGACCGAAGTCGGTGAGGTGATCAGACTTAATATTATCTGCCAATTTTATTCCTCTATTTCTTAGGAATTTGGCTGTTGCTCTCAGACCTTGAACTGGTCTACTGGTATTTTGTACACCACAATGGCTTGTACTCGACAGACGTACCTGCCTAAACGTACTGATGGTTGTACCACCTGGTAGACTTGAGGTCCTGCATCTGTTACAAACCCTGAGATATTGAATGACATCTGGGCTACAGGCCTTAATTGTAATTCATCTGCCAGCTTTTTAGTGATATATGTTCTCTGGGATCCTTGGTCAAACAACCCACGGGAATGGACCTTGGCCCTCTTATTCAGGATGGTAATTTGGGCAGTAGGCAAAGTCGTATTACCTTTAGACTTTGCCGATTGGACACTCTTTGTTGGTTGCACCTTGCAGTACTGTACTGTGGTGGCAATGCTATCTTCCACCTTAGGTCTTGAATACGTTAATTTCTTATATTTGCACAGTGCTGCATGGTGCCTACCTCTTCTACACCTGTTGCAGGTGTTGAATTGGGTATCACAATAGTCTATGTTGTGTGACTTGAGACACCTTGCACATCTCCCTAATTCCTGGAGTCGCTCAATACGAGTGTCTCTGGTTGGATAATTAGCACAACGGTATGTTGAATGTTTCTTTTTGCAGAACATACATGTCCCCCAGCCTACTGCACGTTTGGAAGTTACCGGTTTGGGTGAACTAGTAACAGTAGGCTTGGAGGATGCTGCTGCATTGTCAGATTTTCTGCAACTTGATGTTTGAGTAATTGGTTGATGTTTATTTGGGGTAGTTGTTTTACCCTTTAATTGACTCTTATTTTCCATTTCTGAAGGCTTGCAAGAGGCTTTAACTTCCTCATTTGCTCGTCGTTTGTTTATGATGGAATGTAAACCTTCAGTGATGTCCTGTACTGTCAGGATGGTGTTATGTTGATGTGCATATAATTCATCTAGTATATCGCTGGACAATTTTCGTTGAAGGACAACTTTGGTCATCCATTCACTAGTAGTTATATCAACCTTAAGACTGAATGTTCTTAGTAGTGACTCAAACTCCATGCTGAAGGATTGTAATGAGTCAGCAGTCTGATCAGGTTGAGGTAAATCCAGCAATTGTAGTACTAGATGTATGACAGTTTTCTCATTGCCAGTATTATTCCTAGGAGGCTGGACTGGGAAATTAGTGCTGTCGCTATTTTCATTTACATTTTCTACTACTGGTTCAACTTCACCTCTAGCTTGGAGGCATGTTAACTTAGTAGCCTCAGGTATTGGGTTTTCAGAATCCACAGAGACTGTGGATAAATTGTCTGAGAACTGCTTAATTTCTGGTGGTATAATATTGGGTGAAGCTTTACTGGGTGAAGCTTTATCCTTGTTGATTAAAGGATCTAATTTGGCTTGACATTTATTCTCAAAAAGATCCAGATCATCCATAACATTATCTACTTTATTTGATGTACTTGCTATTTGTTCTGATTCAATTATCCTGTGTAAATGTTCCAACCTGCCTTGAGTTTCTTCTTCATATTGTGCTAGGTCAGACAGGAATGGTTCCACATCTTCAACTACTACGTCATCGTGGACCTGATTTTGGTAAGATTTCCTATTTGCTTTCAATATATGCAATTGGGTTTGAATCTGTAACAGTGGTATTTTCAACCGACGATAATTAATTACAGGTTCATATTGGTCGAGATCTCTTGTCAGGTGACGTTTGCTTGCTACTAAAGCACGCTTTGCTTTCTGTGGATTAGTCATGGTGACTTGTTAATTGGGCACCACTGGCTCATAAATTGTGAGCAAGTACTGATGGTAGCCTAGGATAAAATTCTGCACTCACTAGGCGATAATCCTACCTCTACTAGAGGTTAGCACTTAAAATTAATACACATTATATATATACAATCATACACATTAATGATTTGAGTGATAAACCAGTGTCACTGGAAGTACCTTTAGGTTAGCTCTTCTATATCACCCTAGGATGGAAGAGACACTAATTAATCACTCAAAGGTGTAATGATCATAAGTAAATTATTATATATACACAACTCAACTCGAGTTGATAAAAATTACACCCAAAATAGGGTCTGGACCATTCATTAATGGTGTTAGGTTGTTGAATATAGTACAACTGACTATGGTAATAATGGGACTAGGATGAGCAATAATAGTTCAACTAGTCAATGATAATATCCTACCCTGTTGTGGGTTGGCAATTAGTAAATATTATACTGTGATCACTAGTGCAATATATATTAAATAATTCTCTATTTTGGAGAAATAATATACACAATTATTGATAATAGCCTCTTAATTAGCCTCTATAAAACTTTTAATATTATCAAGAAGTATTAAATATTATTAGTGACCTCGCAAAATAAACTCCACAAAATTCGTAGATAATCTCTCGCGAAATTTAACACCACGAAATCCGTGAACAATATCGCGAAGACACAGTCACTAATTTGGCTGGCTTCAATATTAGCGCTGTCACTTCACGAAATAACATGCCACCAAATATCTGTGGGTGTGCATGAAACCGCTGACTAAGGCTGAACTGAATTGTGGGGGCATGTGAGCTCGCACGAGGCAACGCCGCCGTCTTTGACTGGCTGGCCTTTGTTTAAATCACACTGCACTAGTATATTTAATGAATCCACTGGTTAACTGGTTCATCCGGTACTAAGATGACCAAATGTGGGTTCAAAGGATCAAATAATCTGTCATCCGGTTCGAAGGACCAAATAATGTGGGAACCGACCTGTGAGATTTATATTTATTTAATTTATATGAATTTATATTTACGTTAATTTATATACTTCGATAACAATTTGTATAATAATGAGTGGACTGTATTTCTGCAATAATCTCAATCTCACAAATCGATCCTCTACACATTAGGGGGGTTTATATTAATTTAATTTATATATATGCAGCCATTCAAACTACAGTATTAACTACATACATTGAAAAGGTTACTTATCTTATAGTACAGCAGGTCTTAGTCCACCAGGTATAACTAGGGTGTAGACACCACATTTTCCCTCTTTGAGGTAGCTTCTATCACCCTGGTAACTGATGCACAAAGCATGCTTCCTCGTCTTGACCTGTCAAAAGGGCGCTAGCTGTAAAGCCAGAATTCTATATATGACAAGCTATATCAGAGAAAACACTATACATGGAACCATGAAGACCTGGCTTAATTACCTTTAGTATGAGGCGATCTCGTGATCTAACTGGGTCACCCTACCCAATGACATTAATGGCCACTAATGATAGATAAACGGGTTTCGGAAAGACACTTAACTTGAATTTGTTGACAGCGTGTGATAATGGTACACCTTTGGTTTCCATAACACTTCGTCCAAGTAAAATTAACAGGAGCCGAATTCGCTGCCGTGAGCCTCTGTGGTCTCAGTAAAACAATGGCTGCCCCTCCCTCACCCTGACGCCTGGCTTACATTGTCCAAATGACAGAAAGTGATAGAAGGGTCACATTTACTCTACTTTAATATTGATAATTAAGTTAATTTATATGAAATGTTTTATGATGGTAAAGTCCAAAGACTAATGTATTTAAGAATAATTCCCAGCAGAATAGCTGGTGAATTTATAATAGTATGTGATGATGATATCCCGTTTTCTATAGACGGTAATTCCACTACAAGTTACGTTTTCTATGGGTAACTTGTTTATACAATACAGCTATTATCTGTCTGTATGATATGTTAAATGCTGTCGGATTTTCCGACATTGCTAGTTCAACTCCCACAATCAGACTGATTCTAGCCAACCATGGCCTCAAACATTTCACCACTCCTCTCAAGGAAGGTATAATCCGATTAACCTTATCCCTAGAGCGGTAACCTTGATCCTAGAAGCCTGACGAAGAATAATTCCTCTTTCCAGGAATTATTAATTTGGCTAAACAGCTTCGATCTTAATCCATTGACCTTTCTTAGATATGTGATCCATAGTCCTTCTACTTACATGCACTTCCAATCATCATTCGTTAAGTGTTGTAGTAATGATCCTCTAGCTAATAATTCCTACTAACTTGTGGATTACAACACCACTCCCCTCCTTAAACACGCATATGTCCCCATATGCATCATTGCAATGGTTCCATTAGTGCAAGGACCTGGAGGATGCACCCACCATATGTGTACAACTAAAAAATAATCCAAAAAGTTCATCATACACACGATGAAATAAATTAAAATTTTACCCGACATGGCTCACAACACTTCTCCAACATATACATTATATTCACATCATAGCACAGGTATAATAGTCTGTAATAATTTTTCCCATCTCCCACAATGCACATATACCTAAACTGCTGACATATAATTACATACAAACATAAACATAAAATTACATTGACCAGAATGCTGGCACTTAAACAGAAATGACACTAGTCATAAATATATACACAACACATATATATCTAAGGTTCTTCATCCTTAGTAACAAGTTAATTATAATTTAACATCTTGCCCTGTACTGTTGACATAAGGGCTTACAATGATCACACAATGTTTCACTGGCCTCCTCCACAATTGGCAGCATCACTTCTCTTGTCTTCGTGTCCCATGGTTGCTAGGTCATAGATCCTCCATGACCCAGACAAAACCCAGTCTGTCCAGCCTGGTGAATGTTGTCAATGTCCCATCGTTGCTCTGAGCTAACGTGATCCTGGCCTCCAGAGCAACGGAGATTCCTATCCCAGGGACATGTTCCCTCGGGTCTATGCTGCCATCTTGTTCCAGGGCACCAACCCCAGAACGCTGTAGATACCTCACAGCTCTCTGGTCATCCTTCCTTGCTGTGCTCACCACAGCTGTAGCACATTACTCTAGGCCCATCTGCCCAGAGTGTGTCCACCTGTATTCACACCTTCCCCGACCGCTGTTCCTGCAAAATATTCCCTCGGAGCCCCCTGGCTCGATCCCATTATTACATAACCCCCTCGGCTCCTTACTCTCTCCCCGTATATAGCCTGAGCGCAGCTGCAAAACCATTGCAGCTGGCCTTATCCCTGCTTTGATGTCAGGGGGCGAATTTCGCCTATAACGTCACGTTGGCTTCACTTCCTCCCCCTTTTTTTCTAGAATTACTGAGTGTAGCCTCATAGCTTCCCTTCTACTCTACCTGAAGCTCTGTGACATGATCCCGGGGGACCTTCTCAAGCCTAACACTCAGTAATGGTGCCGATGAGGTAATATACAGTATATACATACACATACATTATCACAATAAATACCTCATTAAAATAATTTCCCACTTATGTCACTAAAACATCATACTGCCACTGGCTCACCTCTAGCGAGATTCCTGTAACAACTTAATAAGAAATTAGTATATCTACTTCGCTCGTCCACTGCAACCACCAACACCTGAAATTTTGAAATTCTACATTATAATCTTATCCATAAGACTTACCCACTCCGACACACCATCACCTCTGGTCAACCCAACCACTGATGACCTCATTATAACACCACGTCTCTCAACAGCCAGGCTCTGCGTCCTGACGCACCTGACCTCATTACACCGATACTCACCGTACCCACCACCACCTGGCCTCCTGTGCCGCTATGCACTCCACAACACCACACTCCATACCAGGCGTCCAAACGCCACAACACTACACATGCTACTCTACACCACACTCTACACACTACCCCACACTCTACAAAACTACCATGCCCATGCACCACTCAACACCGCACTCTACACACTACCCCACACTCTACAAAACTACCATGCCCATGCACCACTCAAAACCACACTCTACACACTACCCCACACTCTACAAAAACTACCATGGCCATGCACTACTCTACAGTACATACTATGCTCCTTCTGTGTTCATGACCCCACGAGAGCGGGTCGGATAGCGATGTGTCACCGTCGCCTGTGGACCTTGTCCCCGGTCCTGCGAAGGCTGTTCTGTGTTATCTACCCTTGATTGCCAACTCCTCGTACCCCCTACCTATGTTCTCAGCCGCTGGTGTGCTCTCCCCTGGCACACTCTCCGTAGGGTATGGCTCCTCACTTGCCTGACCGGTCAGTGTATAGACGCGGTCTGGGTGACAGGAGAACACATGACCTGTGTTTAGCACCTTAACCTTAACTTCTGCATTCTTTTTGTTAATTACCCGACATGGCCCCACAAACTTGGGTGCCAACTTACCTTCTGCCTGAGCGTGCATCTGCTTCACGAATACCCTATCACCTTCATTGATCACCTTTGCTTGGACCTTGTTCTGCGCATTATAATATGCCTCTGCTACCTCTGTCGACTTTCTTAAATGTAGTTTCACCAAGTCAAATGCCTTGGTTGCTCGCCTACAGACAACACTTCTGAAGTCTAACGCATAGCATGGCGGTTGCTTGCTTGTGAACGTCGTGACCGGAAGTCGGGGATCGAACCCATGCAACAAAAAATGCGGGGTTTCTCCCACCGACCTATTGAACGCCGTGTTGAGCGCCGACTCCACCATCGACAAACTCTGATCCCATGCACGCACATCATCTGCAGCCAAATGCCGCAGAATACTGATTACTTCAGCATTGTGTCTTTCAACCAAACCATTCGCCGATGGTCGATATGCCAGCACTGGAGTATGTTTGAATTGATACACACTCGCGATGCTTTGAAATACTTGATTGATAAACTCTGACCCTAGGTCTGACACAACTTGTTGAGGAGCCCCAAACCTGGTTAACACACTTTCCACCATGGCCTGGGTCACATCCTCTGCCATCTTAGAACGGAGTGCACTCACCACAGTGAACCGTGTGAGTGCATCCACTGCTACAAATATGTACCTCGCCCCTGAATGAGCTTGTGGTAGCGGCCCAATGAGATCTATGTGTACTCTCTCGAAGGGAGTACTCACCTCCGGCCACCTCCGCAAAGGTTCCGCCCCCAACCTATGTGCCTTGTACCTCAGACAACTGTCACAAGAGGCTACATAGACCTTGATATCTTTACCCATGGATGGCCAATAGAACCTTTGACGTGCCCTCTGCAACGTCTTGGACTCCCCTCCATGGCCTGCTGCTGGGATGCTATGACACAGATACATTGCAGTCCTCTGGAACTCCGGTGTCAAGACTGCCTGGTATACTGGTTCAGACCGTATACCCGAAACCCTACCAAGATGATACAACACCTCATCTTCAACCACAAACTCATCCACTGGGGCTGGAAGTGACTTCCTCAACTCCGCACGCTGACCCCTCAAAAACTTCCTTACCTCCCCCCACAGGGGATGACCTTCCTGACTCCGTATCAACTCCCTCACATTCCACGACACATCTTCCTCCCCCCTTTCACTCACCACTGCTACATTGTGACACCTTGACAACGCGTCAGCGACCACATTGCTTTTCCCTGGTACATGTTCAAAGTTTGTAATGTTAAACTCTGAGAGCGAGGTAACCCACCGTGCCAGCCGCTGACAAGGCTCCTTGGACTCGAACACATACTTAAGGGGTTTGTGATCGCTTCTGAGCCAAATTTCATGTCCAAGCAAGATGTACCGGTTCCGTTGCAATATGAATGTGATCGCTAGAGCTTCCCTCTCAATCGTACTATAGTTCCTCTCTGCAGGACATAGCACTCGTGAACAAAATGCAATGGGACGCTCCCGTCCCCGCTCATCCACCTGAGCTACCACACCACCTATCGCTGCGCCAGAAGCATTCGCATACACCAGAAACGGTTTGCTAAAATCTGGGTGCGCCAAGATACTGCGAGAGCTGACAGCAGCCCTCAGTACCTGGAACGCCTGCTGTTGTTCCTTTCCCCACACGAACTCTGCAAGTCCACTGATCTGATGTAATGGTTTTGCAATTTTTGAAAAATCTTTAATAAATCGCCGATAATAGCTAACCAACCCCAGGAAAGATTTGCACTCTTTCTTGTTCTGTGGAACTGGGAACTCTTGAATATCCCTGGTTTTATCTGGCAATGGACTGATACCCATCCGGCCCACTGTATGACCCAGGAATGTTACCGATTCTCCAAAAAAAAACTGCATTTTTCGAAATTCACTTTGAGGTTGTGTGACCTCAGCCTTAGCAAGAGTTTCCTCAAATTATGCATGTGCTCCTCTAATGACTTTCCCAGCACGATTACGTCATCGAGGTACAGCAACGCTGTGGGACCTATCAACCCCGATAATACACTCATCATTAGCCTACTGAACACAGCAGGTGCTGACTTCAACCCGAAAGGAAGTCGTTTATATTGCCAGAGCTCGTTGCACGCACTAAACGCTGTGATTTCCCTCGACTCTTCCCCCAGCGGTATCTGGTGATACCCACTGAGCAGGTCTAATGTGGTAAAATATTGTGTACCCTTCAAGTGTGTCAATGTGTCCTGTAAGTTAGGTAATGGGTATGCTTCGTCTTTCGTCAGCTCGTTTATTCTGCGGAAATCTATGCATAACCTCACTCCCCCATTCTTTTTCCTGACTACTACGAGAGGGCTGTGCCACGGTGAACTGAATGGTTCAATGATATCATGCTCCCTTAGCTGGCTTATCTCCTCTTTTACCTCCCTCTGGTGTGCCACTGGTATGCTATATGCTCTCGTACATACTGGATGTGCGCCCTCTACGTCAATTCTATGTGCTCCTTGAGAAATGCACCCTGGGGGTTCCCCTCTCAACGCAAAAACATCCGGGAACTCCCTGACTAAGCCCCTTAAGGCTTCCTTAACCTCCCTTTCCATGGACATCC
The DNA here is from genome assembly GCF_040958095.1 of Procambarus clarkii. Lineage (NCBI taxonomy): Eukaryota > Metazoa > Arthropoda > Malacostraca > Decapoda > Cambaridae > Procambarus > Procambarus clarkii. Next base: position 1,253,380 of record NC_091169.1, read on the forward strand.
TATCCACTATTCCCATTAATTTATCCATTCTATCCTCATCGCCCTCACTCTGGCTTACTGACATGGCTGCAATAATCTCCTCCACAGGGTGCCCCCACGCTACCTGTGCATGCTTACTCAAGGTGACTGGCCACCGAGAGGGATTAAAAACCCTCAACCGAATTACCCTTTCATTTATGTCTTCAATAGTCTCCATTATCACCAACCCTGCTGGATTATCCAATGGCTCAATTTGCACAACGTCTACTCCCTTGGCTTTACATGCCATTTTAATCACTAAGGATGCTTCTCCCGGAATGGTGACATCCTTGGGTGCCGTGACTGCCCACTGTATATTCTGGTCCCCAGCCGAGTTACCACAGTTACCCCTCACTACTGCTACTCCTTCTCTACTCCTCACCTTGTTAACGTCTACCGCTTGACCCCCACATACCAATTTATTCCCCCTTGCGCTGAACGCTATGGTACATGAGTATTTTTCGAGGAAATCAATTCCCAAGATAATGTTGGTATGTTTCAGCCCTATATCCTGTATTATTACAAAACTATGTTTAAACCATCTATCTTCTAGCTGGAAATCCACAGTTGTCTCACCCAACACCCGCAACGCATTATCCCCCACCGCCGTTAATCTCCTGTTGTTAGGTATCAGCCTGACGTCTGATCCTAACACGCTACGACTCATGATGGACATGGAAGCACCGGTGTCCACCAAGGCTGTATAGATAGTGCCCTTTAACCGTAAATGCACCTTTATGGGATGACCCGACCCGACGGTACACAACTACTGTCCGCCACCCCCTACTGTACACACTGGGTAATTAGGCGGAACAAAAAGCTTACACTGCCAGGCCAAGTGACTACCGTCACCACACAGCTTACACACTTTGGTCTGCTTAGGTCGTTCTGGCTCGTGTTTACCTGCAGTGTACCCCGTTCCCCGGGGATACCCTCTACCGGTACCCTGGTTCTGGTGGTACATTCCTGTTGCTCCCTGAGCAGGCGTGTATCGTGGTGGAGCAGGAGTGAACCTGCCTCCACGTGCCCCTTGATTATAGCCTCCTCGCTGCCCACGAGTACCCTGATGGGGTCCCCACGACACACCACTCGTATTGTGTCCCTGGAACACCCTTGGCTCCCAGCCCTTATTATTGTTACGTCGAGGAGCACCTCGCCCCTTGCCCTTGGAATGTGTGACCCCCGCCGCGGGTCCATCCTCCACTGGCTGAGCTACTGGGGCCCAGAGCTGAGCCTGTCTCTCTTGCGTGTCTGCAAGATTTGCCTGTTCCTTAGGGGACACTTCCTTGAAAATGTCATCCTCTGTCAGTTTATGTGTCGGGCTATTCTCCGCCCAAAACACTGCATGTTTCACCGCTTCCTTAAAAGACTTAGCTTCCCTGCAGTGTAACGCACTTTCCCGCGGTAATGCACCGAAAAAAACACTCCGTTGCATAGAATCTCTTACTACCCCCGTGAACTGCGTTTCCGTCCGCTCAATCACGTCACCCAAGAGTCTTATTCTATGGCCAAACGCCCTTAATTGTTCCCCTGGTTCTCGTTTAAGTGCAGCTAACTGAGCCTTTAGTTCTACTGCATCGTGCTGCACATCGTAATGATCTATCAGTTCCTGCTTAAACTCGCTATAACTATTTATTTCTCTAATTTCCGCCGAGTTGAGCAGGGTCTTTGCTTCCCCTTTCACCTTGGAATATGCCAATGCAATCTTTGCCTGATCCGACCATGACCCCACACTAGTCGCCTTCTCTAGAGCAAAGAAAAATGTTCTAATATCCGTCAGTAACTGACCTTTCGAATCCCGTTTGGCTCCCCAAAACGTGGGTATGTCTCCATATACCTCAGGTCCTGCATTAGTCGTCTCATGCGTGCTCAACACATTATTCAACCACTGTGGAACCTGCCCAATTGTCTCTGACGCTGCCGCCTGCGCCGTAAGCAACGCCGCCGTGTTATCACCACTCTCACCCTGACCGACACTACTCGTGGCCTGGCCACTGGCGCCCCTATTACTACCCGTACCCGTCATGCCTACTCGCCCCTTATGTGCTCGTGTATGAACCAGCTTGACGCTTTACCGTACAGTAACCTTACTTGGCCTTATTCCCTTAATCTCACTAGAATCACTTATAATTTTAAGCCACCATTAACAACGTCACTTATCAGTTCCCCACACTACTGTTTCCACCCCTTAGGAGACCTTTCCCTGCCGCACAACGTGGCCACTCCACTTGGCCACACACCTTGGCCCCACACCCCACTATGGCTACTCACTGGCCCACACACCTTCCCTTCCTCACTCCAATTTCCACCGTCCGGAACACAACCCGACGTCTACCAATTCCCGAACATTCCCTCACCAACTAAACCAGTAACACACTTCCTTCATCTCTCAAAGTGTTCCAAACCTGTTTGCGCTGCCACCAAATATGTCGTGACGCTGAACCCCGGTTCATTCCGAAAACAGCGAATACACAACACATAACACCTTGCCTCAGCAACCGTTACTACCACCTATACTCCTACACACACCAGACCCTTGAGGCGTACCACTCGGTTTGTACTGGAACACATTGAATGAACATATGGAAGGTATTTAAAGACCGTCGGGTTTTGTCATTTAATTACAAAGAATAGACTCTGACAAATAAATACATATTAACATACTCTATTAGGTCAATACACTTCCAATACCCATAGACCACTTGACCTCCGCGATCACCACCCATACTCGTAACTTCCGCCTAAGTCCCTAATACGGAATGATTACTACAACGCTCCACACCTGGTTAGTCTTTCATTCAATACTCACATACTGCAGACTTAACTTCGTCACTAAGATCACATCAGGTTCTCGCATAGCTGTCTGCTACACTTCGCTGCTGCCGCAAACGGGGAACCAAAGGACTTGCTAGTTCAACTCCCACAATCAGACTGACTCTAGCCAACCATGGCCTCAAACATTTCACCACTCCTCTCAAGGAAGGTATAATCCGATTAACCTTATCCCTAGAGCGGTAACCTTGATCCTAGAAGCCTGACGAAGAATAATTCCTCTCCAGGAATTATTAATTTGGCTAAACAGCTTCGATCTTAATCCATTGACCTTTCTTAGATATGTGATCCATAGTCTGTCTACTTACATGCACTTCCAATCATCATTCGTTAAGTGTTGTAGTAATGATCCTCTAGCTAATAATTCCTACTAACTTGTGGATTACAACATTATTAATTCATTAAATATACGATAAAAATGATGCAAACACATAATTGATTAGAAATTAACCTTAAACACTTCATTTTCAAACAACTATTTGTTTCTCGTTAAAATACTGAGTATGATATTGAAAAGGGGAAAAGTTCTGTTTTTATTGCATATATCGACGTTTCAGCCGGATTAGAGCGGTTTTACGTGTAAATCTTCCATCGGTAATATAAACGGAAAATCAGGAACGTTTAAGTTAATTCTAATGAAAACAAATTGATTTTTATCATTTATATTTAAAACAACATTGTCATGTCTTTTCTTGGATCTAAATAATACGAAACCTCGCTCTATGATTTGAAGTTAAAATCCTCAAATATGGTAATATAGTGACTTTTTTCACGTTATTCATGTAGTGTGATTTTACGTATTCGTTTTTACCAATATTTCGATACTACTTCATGTTTTCTCACGATATGTGACTTGGCCTTCAAATCTCAGAATTTCGCAAATTTTGCATTTTTAAGCAAGTTTTCTTGCATTTTGTTTTGTACTAAAAATCATCGAATTTAGCAATATTTTGACCTTTATCATCCCCTTTTCCTTTATGTGATTTAAACAAAATTACATCGAATTAGGCCGTTTTTCCACGTTTTTGTGAATTATCAGTTTATTGTTATTAAATCATTATATATACGATAAAAATTATGCAAACACATAATTGATCAGAAAATAACCTTAAATACTTCATTTTCAATCATCTATTTGTTTCTCGTTAAAATACTGAGTAAGATATTGAAAAGGGAAGAAGTTCTGTTTTTATTGCATATAACGACGTTTCAGCCGGAATAGAACGGTTTTACGTGTACATCTTCCATCGGTAATATAAAGGGAGGGATGCAGAGGCACAAGAGAGGGATGCAGAGGCTCTTGAGAGTGATGCAAAGGCTCAAGAGAGGGATGCAGAGGCTCATGAGAGGGATGCAGGAGTTCAAGAGAGAGATGAAGAGGCTCAAGAGAGTGATTCAGAGGCTTACGAGAGTGATGCAGAGGCTTAAGAGAGTGATGCAGAGGCTTAAGAGAGGGATGCACAGGCTCAAGCGAGGGATGCAGAGGCTTAAGAGAGGGATGCAGAGGCTCAAGTGAGGGATGCAGAGGCACAAGAGAGGGATGCAAGGGCTCATGAGAGGGATGCAGGAGTTCAAGAGAGTGATGCAAAGGCTCAAGAAAGGGATGCAGAATCTTAAGAAAGTGATGCAGAGGCTAAAAAAAGGGATGCAGAGGCTCAAAAGAGTGATGCAGAGGCTGAAGAGAGTGTTGCAGAGGCATAAGAGAGTGTTGCAGAGGCTTAAGAGAGTGATGCAGAGGCTCAAGAGAGTGATGCAGAGGCTGAAGAGAGTGTTGCAGAGGCTTAGGAGAGGGATGCAGAGGATCAAGAGACTGATGCAATGGCTCAAGAGAGTGATGCAGAGGCTGAAAAGAGTGTTGCAGAGGTTTAAGAGAGGGATGCAGAGGCTCAGGAGGGGGATGCACAGGCTTAAGAGAGTAATGCAGAGGCTGAAAAAAGTGTTGCAGTGTCTTAAAAGAGGGATGCAGAGGCTCAAGAGAGTGATGTAAGGCTCAAGAGAGTGATGCAGAGGCTGAAGAGAGTGTTGCAGAGGCATAAAAGAGGGGTGCAGAGGCTCAAGAGAGGGATGTAGAGGCTTACACTAGGGATGCAAAGGCTCAAGAGAGTGATGCAAAGGATCAAGAGAGTGATGCAGAGGCTTAAGAGAGGGATGCAGAGGCTCAAGAGAAAGATGTAAAGGCTCAAGAGAGTGATGCAGAGGCCCAAGAGAGGGATGAGAGTGATGCAGAGGCTCAAGAGAGTGCTGCAGAGGCTTAAGAGAGGGATGCAGAGGCTCAAGAGAGGGATGCAGAGGCTTAAGAGAGTGATGCAGAGGCTGAAAAAAGTGTTGCAGTGTCTTAAGAGAGGGATGCAGAGGCTCAAGAGAACGATGCAAGGCTCAAGAGAGTGATGCAGAGGCTGAAGAGAGTGTTGCAGAGGCATAAGAGAGGGATGCAGAGGCTCAAGAGAGGGATGTAGAGGCTTATGAGAGAGTTGCAAAGGCTCAAGAGAGTGATGCAAAGGCTCAAGAGAGTGATGCAGAGGTTAAGAGAGGGATGCAGAGGCTCAAGAGAAAGATGTAGAGGCTCAAGAGAGTGATGCAGAGGCTCAAGAGAGGGATGCAGAGGTTGAAGAGAGAGATGCAGACGCTTAAGAGAGTGATGCAGAGGTTCAAGAGAGTGATGCAGAGGCACAAGAGAATGATGTAGAGGCTTAAGAGAGGTATGCAGAGGCTCAAGAGAATGATGCAGGGGCTCAAGAGAGTGATGCAGAGGCTTAAGCGAGGGATGCAGAGGATCAAGAGAGTGATACAGAGGCTTGAGAAAGGAATGCAGAGGCTGAAGAGAATGATGCAGAGGCTTAAGAGAGGGATGCAAAGGCTCAAGAGAGTGATGGAGAGGCTCAAGAGAGTGAAGCAGAGGCTCAACAGAGTGATTCAGAGGCTTACGAGAGTGATGCAGAGGCTTAAGAGAGTGATGCAGAGGCTTAAGAGAGGGATGCAGAGGCTCAAGAGAGGGATGGAGAGGCTCAAGAGAGGGATGCAGAGGCTCAAGAGAGGGATGCCGAGGCTCAAGTGAGGGAAGCAGAGGCAGAAGAGAGGGATGCAAAGGCTCTTGAGAGTGACGCAGAGGTTCAAGAGAGGGATGCAGAGGCTTAAGAGAGTGATGCAAAGGCTCAAATGAGGGATGCAAAGGCTCATGAGAGGGGATGCAGGAGTTCAAGAGAGTGATGCAGAGGCTCAAGAGAGGGATGCAGAGGCTCAAGTGAGGGATGAATTGGCACAAGAGAGGGATGCAGGGGCTCTTGGGAATGAAGCAGAGGCTCAAGAGAGGGATGCAAAGGCTCAAGAGAGTGATTCAGAGGCTTACAAGAGTGATGCAAAGGCTTAAGAGAGTGATGCAGAGCCTTACGAAAGTGATCGAAGTGATAAGAAAGTGATTCATCCTCTGCATCACTCTCCTGAGCCTCTGCATCATTCTCTTGAGCCTCTGCATCCCTCTCTTGAGCCTCTGCATCATTCTCTTTAGCATCTGCATCACTCTCGTGAGCCTCTGCATCACTCTCTTGAGCCTCTGCATCCCTCTCTTCTTCCTCTGCATCAGTCTCTTGAGCCAGTGCATCACTCTCTTCAGCCTCTGCATCCCTCTCTTGAGCCACTGCATCACTCTCTTGAGCCTCTGCATAACCCTCTTAAGCCTTTGAATCCTTATTTTGAGCCTCTGCATCAATTTTTTAAGCCTCTGAATCACTATCTTTAGCCTTGGCATCCCTCTCTTGAGCCTCTGCATGACTCTCTTCAGCCTCTTCATCCCTCTCTTGAGCCTCTGCATGATTCTCCTAGGCCTCTGCATCACTCTCTTGAGCCTCTCCATCACTCTCTTGAGCCTCTACATCCCTCTCTTGAGCCTCTGCATAACTCTCTTGAGCCTCGGCTCTTGAGAGTTATGCAGAGGCTCAAGAGAGTGATGCAGAGGCTTACGAGATTGATGCAGATGATCAAGAGAGGGATGCAGAGGCTTAAGACAGTAATTCAGAGGCTTACGAGAGTGATGCAGAGGCTTAAGAGAGGGATTCAGAGGCTCAAGAGAGTGATTCAGAGGCTTACGAGAGTGATGCAGAAGATTAAGAGAGTGATGCAGAGGCTTAAGAGATGGATGCAGAGGCTCAAGAGAGGGATGCAGAGGCTCAAAAGAGGGATGCAGGGGCTCAAGAGAGGGATGCAGAGGCTAAAGTGAGGGATGCAGAGGCACAAGAGAGGGATGCAGAGGCTCTTGAGCGTAATTCAGAGCCTCAAGAGAGAGATGTTGAGGCTTAAGCGAGTGATGCAAAGGCTCAAGAGAGGGATGCAGAGGCTCATGAGAGGGATGGAGGAGTTCAAGAGAGAGATGCAGAGGCTCAAGAAAGGGATGCAGAGGCTTAAGAAAGTGATGCAGAGGCTCAAAAGAGGGATGCAGAGGCTTAAGAGGGTGATGCAGAGGCTCAAGAGAGTGAGGCAGAGGCTCAAAAGAGGGATGCAGGGGCTCATGAGAGTGATAGAGAGGCTCATGAGAGTGATTAAGAGGTTTACGAGAGTGATGCAGAGGCTTAAGAGATTGATGCAGAGGCTTACGAGAGTGATGCAGAGGCTTAAGAGAGTGGTGCAGAGGCTCAAGAGTGGGATGCAGAGGCTCAAGAGAAGGATGAACAGGCTCAAGAGAGGGATTCAGAGGCTCAAGAGAGGGATGCAGAGGCTCTAGAGAGGGATGCAGAGGCTTAAGAGAGTGATGCAAAGGCTCAAGAGAGGGATGCAGAGGCTCATGAGAATGAGAATCCTAAGAGAGGGATTATCCCTTTTTTGAGCCTCTGCATCACTTTCTTAAGCCTCTGCACCCCTTTTTTGAGCCTCTGCATCACTTTCTTAAGATTCTGCATACCTTTCTTGAGCCTTTGTATCACTCTCTTGATCTCCTGCTTCCCTCTCATGAGCCTCTGCATCTCTCTCTTGTGCCTCTGCATCCCTCGCTTGAGCCTCTGCATCCCTCTCTTAAGCCTCCGCATCACTCTCTTAAGCCTCTGCATCACTCTCGTAAGCCTCTGAATCACTCTCTTGAGCCTCTTCATCCCTCTCTTGAACTACTGCATCCCTCTCTTGATCTTCTGCATCACTCTCTTGAGCCTCTGCATCACTCTCTAAAACCTCTGCATCCCTCTCTTGATCTTCTGCATCACTCTCTTGAGCCTCTGCATCATTCTCTTGAGCCTCTACATCCTTCTCTTAAGCCTCTACATCATTCTCTTGAACCCCTGCATCACTTTCTTGAGCCTCTGCATCACTCTCTTGATCCTCTGCATCACTCTCTTGAACCTCTGCATCACTCTCTTGAGCCTTTGCATCACTCTCTTGAGCCTCTGCATCCCTCTCTTAAGCCTCTACATCCCTCTCTTGAGCCTCTGCATCCCTCTCTTATGCCTCTGCAACACTCTCTTCATCCTCTGCATCACTCACTTAAGCCTCTGCATCCCTCTCTTGAGCCTCTGCATCCCTCTCTTAAGCCTCTGCATCCCTCTCTTGAGCCTCTGCAACACTCTCTTCAGCCTCTGCATCACTCTCCTCAGTCTCTGCATCACCCTCCTGATCCTCCGCATCACTGTCTTGAGCCTCTGCATCACTCTCTTGAGCCTTTGCATCACTCTCTTGAGCCTCTGCATCCCTCTCTATAGCCTCTGCAACACTATCTTCAGCCTCTGCATCACTCTCTTAAGCCTCTGCATTCCTCTCTTGAGCCTCTGCATCCCTCTCTTAAGCCTCTGCATCCCTCTCTTCAGCCTCTGCAACACTCTCTTCAGCCTCTGCATCACTCTCTTCAGCCTCTGCATCACTCTCTTGAGCATTTGCATCACTCTCTTCAGCCTCTGCATTCCTCTCTTAAGCCTCTGCAACACTCTCTTCAGCCTCTGCATCACTCTCTTAAGCCTCTGCATCCCTCTCCTGAGCCTTTGCATCCCTCTCTTAAGCCTCCGCAACACTCTTCAACCTCTACATCACTCTCTTGAGCCTTTGCATCACTCTCTTGAGCCTCTGCATCCCTCTCTTAAGCCTCTGCAACCCTCTCTTCAGATTCTGCATCACTCTCTTAAGCCTCTGCATCCCTCTCTTGAGCCTCTGCATCACTCTCTAAAACCTCTGCATCCCTCTCTTGATCCTCTGCATCACTCTCTTGAGCCTCTGCATCATTCTCTTGAGCCTCTACATCCTTCTCTTAAGCCTCTACATCATTCTCTTGAACCCCTGCATCACTTTCTTGAGCCTCTGCATCACTCTCTTGATCCTCTGCATCACTCCCTTGAACCTCTGCATCACTCTCTTGAGCCTTTGCATCACTCTCTTGAGCCTCTGCATCCCTCTCTTAAGCCTCTGCAACACTCTCTTCAGCCTCTTCATCACTCTCTTAAGCCTCTGCATCCCTCTCCTGAGCCTCTGCATCCCTCTCTTATGCCTCTGCAACACTTTCTTCAGCCTCTGCATCACTCTCTTGAGCCTTTGCATCACTCTCTTGAGCCTCTGCATCCCCTTTCTTTAGCCTCTGCAACACTCTCTTGAGCCTCTGCATCACTCTCTAAAACCTCTGCATCCCTCTCTTGATCCTCTGCATCACTCTCTTGAGCCTCTGCATCATTCTCTTGAGCCTCTACGTTCTTCTCTTAAGCCTCTACATCATTCTCTTGAACCCCTGCATCACTTTCTTGAGCCTCTGCATCACTCTCTTGAACCTCTGCATCACTCTCTGGAACCTCTGCATCACTCTCTTGAGCCTTTGCATCACTCTCTTGAGCCTCTGCATCCCTCTCTTAAGCCTCTTCAACACTCTCTTCAGCCTCTTCATCACTCTCTTAAGCCTCTGCATCCGTCTCCTGAGCCTCTGCATCCCTCTCTTATGCCTCTGCAACACTTTCTTCAGCCTCTGCATCACTCTCTTGAGCCTTTGCATCACTCTCTTGAGCCTCTGCATCCCTCTCTTTAGCCTCTGCAACACTTTCTTCAGCCTCTGCATCACTCTCTTGAGCCTTTGCATCACTCTCTTGAGCCTCTGCATCCCTCTCTTAAGCCTCTTCAACACTCTCTTCAGCCTCTTCATCACTCTCTTAAGCCTCTGCATCCGTCTCCTGAGCCTCTGCATCCCTCTCTTTAGCCTCTGCAACACTCTCTTCAGCCTCTGCATCACTCTCTTAAGCCTCTTCAACACTCTCTTCAGCTTCTGCATGACTCTCTTAAGCATCTGCATCCCTTTTTTGAGCCTCTGCATCACTTTCTTATGCCTCTGCATCCCTTTTTTGAGCCTCTGCATCACTTTCTTAAGATTCTGCATACCTTTCTTGAGCCTTTGCATCACTCTCTTGAACTCCTGCATCCTTCTCATGAGCCTCTGCAGCCCTCTCCTGTGCCTCTGCATCCCTCACTTGAGCCTCTGCATCCCTCTCTTGAGCCTCGGCATTCCTCGCTGGAGCCTCTGCATCCCTCTCTTAAGCCTCTGCATCACTCTCTTAAGCCTCTGCATCACTCTCGTAAGCCTCTGAATCACTCTCTTGAGCCTCTTCATCCCTCTCTTGAACTCCTGCATCCCTCTCTCGATCCTCTGCATTACTCTCTTGAGCCTCTGCATCAATCTCTTAAACTTCTGCATCCCTCTCTTGATCCTCTGCATCACTCTCTTGAGCCTCTCCATCGTTGTCTTGAGCCTCTACATCCTTCTCTTAAGCCTCTACATCATTTTCTTGAACACCTGCATCAACCTCTTGAACCTCTGCATCGCTCTCTTGAGCCTTTGCATCACTCTCTTGAGCCACTGCATCCCTCTCTAAAGCCTCTGCACGACTCTCTTCAGCCTCTGCATCACTCTCTTAAGCCTCTGCATCCCTCTATTTAGCCTCTGCATCCCTCTCTTAAGCCTCTGCATCACTCTCTTGAGCCTTTGCATCACTCTCTTGAGCCTTTGCATCACTCTCTTGAGACTCTGCATCCCTCTCTTAAGCCTCTACATCCCTCTCTTGAGCCTCTGCATCCCTCTCTTATGCCTCTGCAACACTCTCTTCATCCTCTGCATCACTCACTTAAGCCTCTGCATCCCTCTCTTGAGCCTCTGCATCCCTCTCTTAAGCCTCTGCATCCCTCTCTTGAGCCTCTGCAACACTCTCTTCAGCCTCTGCATCACTCTCCTCAGTCTCTGCATCACCCTCCTGATCCTCTGCATCACTCTCTTCAGCCTCTGCATCACTCTCTTGAACCTTTGCATCACTCTCTTGAGCCTCTGCATCCCTCTCTATAGCCTCTGCAACACTATCTTCAGCCTCTGCATCACTCTCTTAAGCCTCTGCATTCCTCTCTTGAGCCTCTGCATCCCTCTCTTAAGCCTCTGCATCCCTCTCTTCAGCCTCTGCAACACTCTCTTCAGCCTCTGCATCACTCTCTTCAGCCTCTGCATCACTCTCTTGAGCATTTGCATCACTCTCTTCAGCCTCTGCATTCCTCTCTTAAGCCTCTGCAACGCTCTCTTCAGCCTCTGCATCACTCTCTTAAGCCTCTGCATCCCTCTCCTGAGCCTCTGCATCCCTCTCTTAAGCCTCCGCAACACTCTCTTCTGCCTCTGCATCACTCTCTTGAGCCTTTGCATCACTCTCTTGAGCCTCTGCATCCCTCGCTTGAGCCTCTGCAACACTCTATTCAGATTCTGCATCACTCTCTTAAGCCTCTGCATCCCTCTCTTGAGCCTCTGCATCCCTCTCTTAAGCCTCTGCATCACTCTCCTGTGCCTTTGCAACACTCTCTTGAGCCTCTGCATCCCTCTCTTAAGCCTCTGCAACACTCTCTTCAGCCTCTGCATCACTCTCTTGAGCATTTGCAACACTCTCTTGAGCCTCTGCATCCCTCTCTTAAGCCTCTGCAACACTCTCTTCAGCCTCTGCATCACTCTCTTGAGCCTTTGCATCACTCTCTTGAGCCTCTGCATCCCTCTCTTAAGCCTCTGCATCACTCTCTTGAGCCTTTGCATCACTCGTGAGCCTTTGCATCACTCTCTCGAGCCTCTGCATCCCTCTCTTAAGCCTCTACATCCCTCTCTAAAGCCTCTGCATCCCTCTCTTATGCCTCTGCAACTCTCTCTTCAGCCTCTGCATCCTTCTCTTGAGCCTTTGCATCACTCTCTTGAGCCTCTGCATCCCTCGCTTGAGCCTCTGCAACACTCTCTTCAGCCTCTGCATCACTCTCCTCAGTCTCTGCATCACCCTCCTGATCCTCTGCATCACTCTCATGAGTCTCTGCATCACTCTCTTGAGCCTTTGCATCACTCTCTTGAGCCTCTGCATCCCTCTCTAAAGCTTCTGCAACACTATCTGCAGCCTCTGCATCACTCTCTTAAGCCTCTGCATCCCTCTCTTGAGCCACTGCATCCCTCTCTTAAGCCTCTGCATCCCTCTCTTGAGCCTCTGCAACACTCTCTTCAGCCTCTGCATCACTCTCTTGAGCATTTGCATCACTCTCTTGAGCCTCTGCATCCCTCTCTTAAGACTCTTCAACACTCTCTTCAGCCTCTGCATCACTCTCTTAAGCCTCTACATCCCTCTCTTAAGCCTCTGCATCACTCTCTTGAGCCTTTGCATCACTCTCTTGAGCCTCTGCATCCCTCTCTTAAGCCTCTGCCTCCCTCTCTTAAGCCTCTGCATCCCTTTTTTGAGCCTCTGCATCACTTTCTTAAGCCTCTGCATCCCTTTTTTGAGCCTCTGCATCACTCTCTTGAGCCTTTGCATCACTCTCTTGAGCCTCTGCATCCCTCTCTAAAGCCTCTACAACACTATCTGCATCCTCTGCATCCCTCTCTTGAGCCACTGCATCCCTCTCTTAAGCCTCTGCATCCCTCTCTTGAGCCTCTGCAACACTCTCTTCAGCCTCTGCATCACTCTCTTCAGCCTCTGCATCACTCTCTTGAGCATTTGCATCACTCTCTTGAGCCTCTGCATCCCTCTCATAAGCCTCTGCAACACTCTCTTCAGCCTCTGCATCACTCTCTTAAGCCTCTACATCCCTCTCTTTAGCCTCTGCATCCCTCACCTGAGCCTCTGCATCCCTCTCCTGAGCCTCTGCATCCCTCGCAGGAGCCTCTTCATCCCTCTCTTAAGCCTCTGCATCACTCTCTTAAGCCTCTGCATCACTCTCGTAAGCCTCTGAATCACTCTCTTGAGCCTTTGCATCACTCTCTTGAGCCTCTGCATCCCTCTCTTTAGACTCTGCAAAACTCTCATCAGCCTCTGCATCACCCTCTTGATCCTCTGCATCCCTCTCTTAAGCCTCTGCATCACTCTCTTGAGCCTCTGCATCACTCTCCTAAACCTGTGCATCCCTCTCTTGATCCTCTGCATCACTCTCTTGAGCCTCTGCATCATTCTCTTGAGCCTCTGCATCCCTCTCTTGTGCCTCTCCGTCCCTCTCTTGAGACTCGGCATCCCTCGCTTGAGCCTCTGCATCCCTCTCTTAAGCCTCTGCATCACTCTCGTAAGCCTCTGCAACACTCTTCAGCCTCTGCATCACTCTCCTCAGTCTCTGCATCACCCTCCTGATCCTCTGCATCACTCTCATGAGTCTCTGCATCACTCTCTTGAGCCTTTGCATCACTCTCTTGAGCCTCTGCATCCCTCTCTAAAGCCTCTGCAACACTATCTGCAGCCTCTGCATCACTCTCTTAAGCCTCTGCATCCCTCTCTTGAGCCACTGCATCCCTCTCTTAAGCCTCTGCATCCCTCTCTTGAGCCTCTGCAACACTCTCTTCAGCCTCTGCATCACTCTCTTGAGCATTTGCATCACTCTCTTGAGCCTCTGCATCCCTCTCTTAAGACTCTTCAACACTCTCTTCAGCCTCTGCATCACTCTCTTAAGCCTCTACATCCCTCTCTTAAGCCTCTGCATCACTCTCTTGAGCCTTTGCATCACTCTCTTGAGCCTCTGCATCCCTCTCTTAAGCCTCTGCCTCCCTCTCTTAAGCCTCTGCATCCCTTTTTTGAGCCTCTGCATCACTTTCTTAAGCCTCTGCATCCCTTTTTTGAGCCTCTGCATCACTCTCTTGAGCCTTTGCATCACTCTCTTGAGCCTCTGCATCCCTCTCTAAAGCCTCTACAACACTATCTGCATCCTCTGCATCCCTCTCTTGAGCCACTGCATCCCTCTCTTAAGCCTCTGCATCCCTCTCTTGAGCCTCTGCAACACTCTCTTCAGCCTCTGCATCACTCTCTTCAGCCTCTGCATCACTCTCTTGAGCATTTGCATCACTCTCTTGAGCCTCTGCATCCCTCTCATAAGCCTCTGCAACACTCTCTTCAGCCTCTGCATCACTCTCTTAAGCCTCTACATCCCTCTCTTTAGCCTCTGCATCCCTCACCTGAGCCTCTGCATCCCTCTCCTGAGCCTCTGCATCCCTCGCAGGAGCCTCTTCATCCCTCTCTTAAGCCTCTGCATCACTCTCTTAAGCCTCTGCATCACTCTCGTAAGCCTCTGAATCACTCTCTTGAGCCTTTGCATCACTCTCTTGAGCCTCTGCATCCCTCTCTTTAGACTCTGCAAAACTCTCATCAGCCTCTGCATCACCCTCTTGATCCTCTGCATCCCTCTCTTAAGCCTCTGCATCACTCTCTTGAGCCTCTGCATCACTCTCCTAAACCTGTGCATCCCTCTCTTGATCCTCTGCATCACTCTCTTGAGCCTCGGCATCATTCTCTTGAGCCTCTGCATCCCTCTCTTGTGCCTCTCCGTCCCTCTCTTGAGACTCGGCATCCCTCGCTTGAGCCTCTGCATCCCTCTCTTAAGCCTCTGCATCACTCTCGTAAGCCTCTGCAACACTCTCTTCAGCCTCTGCATCACTCTCTTCAGCCTCTGCATCACTCTCTTGAGCCTTTGCATCACTCTCTTGAGCCTCTGCATCGCTCTCTTAAGCCTCTGCAACACACTCTTCAGCCTCTGCATCACTCTCTTAAGCCTCTTAAACTCTCTGAAGAGAGTTTTGCAGAGGCTTAAAAGAGGGATGCAGAGGCTCAAGAGAGTGATGCAAATTCTCCAGAGAGTGATGCAGAGTCTCAAGAGAGTGATGCAGAGGATCAAGAGGGTGATGCAGAGGCTGATGAGAGTGTTGCAGAGGTTTAAGAGAGGGATGCAGTGGCTCAAGAGAGTGATGGAAAGGCTCAAGGGAGTGATGCAGAGGCTGATGAGAGTGTTGCAGAGGCTTAACAGAGGGATGCAGAGGCTCAGGAGAGGGATGCAGAGGATCAAGAGGGTGATGCAGAGTCTGATGAGAGCGTTGCAGAGGCTTAAGAGAGGGATGCAGAGGCTCAGGAGAGTGATGCAAAGGCTCAAGAGAGTGATGCAGAGGTTCAAGAGAGTGATGCAAAGGATCAAGAGAGTGATGCAGAGGCTGAAGAGAGAAATGCAGAGGCTAAAGAGAGTGATGCAGAGGCTCAAGAGAGTGATGCAGGGGTTCAAGAGAATGATGTAGAAGCTTAAGAGAAGGATGTAGAGGCTCAAGAGAATGATGCAGAGGCTCAAGAGAGTGATGCAGAGGATCAAGAGAGGGATGCAGAGGTTTAGGAGAGTGATGCAGAAGCTCAAGAGAGTGATGCAGAGGATCAAAAGAGGGATGCAGGAGTTCAAGAGAGGGATGAAGAGGCTCAAGAGAGTGATTCAGAGGCTTACGAGAGTGATGCAGAGGCTTGAGAGAGTGATGCAGAGGGTTAGGAGAGGGATGCAGAGGCTCAAGCGAGGGATGCCGAGGCTCAAGAGAGGGATGCAGAGGCTCAAGTGAGGGATGCAGAGGCACAAGATAGGGATGCAGAGACTCATGAGAGGGATGCAGGAGTTCAAGAGAGTGATACAAAGGCTCAAGAAAGGTATGCAGAATCTTAAGAAAGTGATGAAGAGGCTCAAAAAAGGGATGCAGAGGCTTAAGAGAGTGATGCAGACGCTGAAGAGCGTGTTGCAAATAATGTAGAGGACTAAGAGAGGGATGCAGAGGCTCAAGAGAATGAGGCAGAGGCTGAAAAGAGTGATGCAGAGGATCAAGAGAGTGATGCTGAGGCAGAAGAGAGAGATGCAGAGGCTAAAGAGAGTGATGCAGAGGCTCAAGAGAGTGATCCAGGGGCTCAAGAGAATGACCTAGAGGTTTATGAGAAGGATTTAGAGGCTCAAGAGAATGATGCAGAGGCTCAATAGAGTGATGCAGAGGATCAAGAGAGGGATGCAGAGGTTTAAGAGAGTGATGCAGGGGCTCAAACGAGTGATGCAGAGGCTGGAGAGAGTTATGCAGAGGCCTCAAGAGAGGGATGCAGAGGCTGAAGAGAGTGATGCAGAGGCTCAAGAGAGGGATGCAGGAGCTCAAGAGAGGGATGCAGACGCTAAAGTGAGGGATGCAGACGCACAAGTGACGGATGCAGAGGCACTTGAGAATGACGCAGAGGCTCAAGAGAGGGATGCAGGGGCTAAAGAGAGGGATGCAGACGCTCAAGTGAGGGATGCAGAGGCACAAGAGAGGGATGCGGAGGCACTTGAGAGTGACGCAGAGGCTCAAGAGAGGGATGCAGAGGCTTAAGAGAGTGATGCAAAGGCTCATGGGAGCGATGCAGAGGCTCATGTGAGGGATCCAGGAGTTCAAGAGAGTGATGCAGAGGCTAAAGAAAGGGATGCAGAGGCTTAAGAAAGTGATGCAGAGGCTCAAAAAAGGGATGCAGAGGCTTAAGAGAGTGATGCAGAGGCTGAAGAGAGTGTTGCAGAGGCTTAAGAGAGTGATGCAAAGGCTCAAGAGCGTGATGCAAAGGCTCAAGAGAGTGCTGCAGAGGCTTAAGAGAGGGATGCAGAGGCTCAAGAGAGTGATGCAAAGGCTCAAGAGAGTGATCTAGAGGCTTAAGAGAGGGATGCAGAGGCTAAAGAGAGGGATGCAGAGGCTTAAGAGAGTGATGCAGAGGCTGAAGAGAGTGTTGCAGAGGCTTAAGAGAGTGATGCAGAGGCTCAAGAGAATGATGCAAAGGCTCAAGAGAGTGATGCAGAGGCTGAAGAGAGGGATGCAGAAGCTCAAGAGAGTGATGCAAAGGCTCAAGAGAGTGATGCAGAGGCTTAAGATAGGGATGCAGAGGCTCAAGAGAGGGATGCAGAGGCTTAAGAGAGTGATGCAGAGGCTGAAGAGAGTGTTGCAGAGGCTAAAGAGAGGGATGCAGAGGCTCAATAAAGGGATGCAGGGGCTCATGAGAGTTATAGAGAGGCTCATGAGAGTGATTAAGAGGTTTACGAGAGTGATGCAGAGGCTTAAGAGAGTGATGCAGAGGCTTACGAGAGTGATGCAGAGGCTTAAGAGAGTGGTGCAGAGGCTCAGGAGAGGGATGCAGAGGCTCAAGAGAGGGATGAACAGGCTCAAGAGAGGGATGCAGAGGCTCAAGAGAGGGATGAAGAGGCTCAAGAGAGGGATGCAGAGGCTTAAGAGAGTGATGCAACAGCTCAAGAGAGGGATGCAGAGGCTCAAGAGAATGACGTAGAGGCCTAAGAGAGGGATGCAGAGGCTCAAGAGAATGATGCAGAGGCTGAAAAGAGTGATACAGAGGATCAAGTGAGTGATGCTGAGGCTGAAGAGAGAGATGCAGAGGCTAAAGAGAGTGATGCAGAGGCTCAAGAGAGTGATGCAGAGGCTCAAGAGAATGATGTAGAGGCTGAAGAGTGTGATGCAGAGGCATGAAGAGAGTGTTGCAGAGGCTCAAGGGAGGGATGCAGAGGCTTAAGAGAGGAATGAAGAGGATCAAGAGGGTGATGCAGAGGCTGATGAGAGTGTTGCAAATCATATATCGTGAAAAAACATGAAGTAGTATCGAAATATTGGTAAAAACTAATATATATACGTAAAATCACACTACATGAATAACGTGAAAAAAGTCACTATATTACCATATATGAGGATTTTATCTTCAAACCATAGAGCGAGGTTTCGTATTATTTAGATCCAAGAAAAAACATATGAAAATGTTGTTTCAAATACAAATGATAAAAATCTATGTGTTTTCATTAGAATTAACTGAAATGTTCCTGATTTTCTGTTTATATTACCGATGGAAGATGTACACGTGAAACCGCTCTAATCCGGCTGAAACGTCGATATATGCAATAAAAACAGAACTTCTCCCCTTTCCAATATCTTACTCAGTATTTTAATGAGAAACAAATAGTTGATTGAAAATGAAGTGTTTAAGGTTAATTTCTAATCAATTATGTGTTTGCATCATTTTTATGGTATATTTAATTAATTAATAGCAATAAATTGAAAATTCACAAAAACGTTGAAAAACAGCAAAATATTGCCTAATTCGATGATATTTTGTTTATATCACATAAAGGAAAAGGGGATGATAAACGTCAAAATATTGCTGAATTCGATGATTATTACTACGAAACAAAATGCAAGAAAACTTGCTTAAACTGCAATATTATGCGAAAATCTGAGATTTGAAGGCAAAATCACATATCGTGATACTACATGAAATAGTGTCGAAATATTGGTAAAAATGAATATATTTACGTAATATCAAACTACATGAAAAACGTAAAAAAAGTCATTATTATACCAAATTTGAGGATTTTACCTTCGAATCATAGAGCGACGTTTCGTTTTTTTTAGACCCTAGAAAAGACGTATAAAGATGTTGCTTCCAATACAAATGATAAAAATCAATGTGTTTTCATTAAAATTAACTAAAATGTTCCTGATTTTCGGTTTATATTACCGATGGAAGATGTACACGTAAAAGTGTTCTAATCCGGGTGAACGTCGATATATGCAATAAAAACAGAACTTCTCCCATTTCAATATCTTACTCAGTATTTTAACGAGAAACAAATAGTTGATTGAAAATGTTTAAGGTTAATTTCTAATCAATTATGTGTTTGCATCATTTTTATCGTATATTTAATGAATTAATAGCAATAAACAGAAAATTCACAAAAACGTGGAAAAACAGCAAAATATTGCCTATTTCGATGATATTTTGTTTATATCACATAAAGGAAAAGGGGATGATAAACGTCAAAATATTGCTGAATTCGATGATTTTTAGTACGAAACAAAATGTAAGAAAACTTGGTTAAAATGCAATATTATGCGAAAATCTGAGATTTGAAGGCCAAATCACATATCGTGATACTACATGAAATTGTATCGAAATATTGGTAAAAATGAATATATTTACGTAATATCAAACTACATGAAAAACGTGAAGAAAGTCACTATTATACTAAATTTGACGATTTTAACTTCGAATCATAAAGCGACGTTTCGTATTTTTTAGACCCTAGAAAAGACGTATAAAGATGTTGCTTCCAATACAAATGATAAAAATCACTGTGTTTTCATTAAAATAAACTAAAATGTTCCTGATTTTCGGTTTATATTACCGATGGAAGATGTACACGTAAAACCGTTCTAATCCGGCTGAAACGTCGATATATGCAATAAAAACAGAACTTCTCCCCTTTCCAATATCTTACTCAGTATTAATATTATAATATAGTGATTTTTTTCAAGTTATTCGTGTAGTTTGATTTTACGTAAATATATTCGTTTTTACCAATATTTCGATACTACTTCATGTTTTCTCACGGTATGTGATTTGGCATTCAAATCTCAGATTTTCGCATAATATTGCATTTTAAGCAAGTTTTCTTGCATTTTGTTTCGTACTAAACATAATCGAATTTAGCAATATTTTGCCGTTTATCATTCGCTTTTCCTTTATGTGATTCAAACAAAATATCATCGAATTAGGCAATATTTTGCCGTTTTTCCACGTTTTTGTGAATTTTCAGTTTATTGGTACTAATTCATTATATATACGATAAAAATGTTGCAAACACGTAATTGATTAGATAATAAACTTAAATACTTCATCTTCAATCATCTATTTGTTTCTCGTTGAAATACTGAGTAAGATATTGAAAAGGAGAGAAGTTCGGTTTTTATTGCATATATCGACGTTTCAGCCGAATTTGTGCGGTTTTACATGTACATCTTTTATCGGTAATATAAACGGAAAATCAGGAACATTTTCCATCGGTAATATAAACGGAAAAAAGGGAACATTTTAGTTAATTCTAATGAAAACACATTGATTTTTATCATTTGTATTGGAAACAACATTGTCATATGTCTTTTCTTCGATCTAAATAATACGAAACCTCGCTATATGATTCGAAGTTAAAATCTTTAAATTTGGTTTAACAGTTACTTTTTCACGTTTTTCATGTAGTTTGATATTACGTAAATATATTCATTTTTACCAATTTTTCGATACTACTTCGTGTTTTCTCACGATATGTGATTTGGCCTTCAAATCTTAGCATTTCGCAAATGTTGTTTTTTTAAGCAAGTTTTCTTGCATTTGGTTTCGTACTAAACATCATCGAATTTAGCAATATTTTGACGTTTATCATCCTCTTTTCCATTATGGGATTTAAACAAAATATCATCGCATTAGGCAATATTTTGCCGTTTTTCCACGTTTTTGTGAATTTTTAGTTTATTGTTATTAATTCATTAAATATACGATAAAAATGATACAAACACATAATTTATTAGATAATAACCTTAAATACTTCATTTTCAATCATCTATTTGTTTCTCGTTGAAATACTGAGTAAGATATTGAAGATGGGAGAATTTCTGTTTTTATTGCATATATCTACGTTTCAGCCCGAATAGAGCGGTTTTACGTGTACATCTTCCATCGGTAATATAAACAGAAAATCAGGAACATTTTAGTTAATTCTAATGAAAACACATTGATTTTTATCATTTGTATTGGAAACAACATTGTCATATGTCTTTTCTTGGATCTAAATAATACGAAACCTCGCTTTATGATTCGAAGCTAAAATCCTCAAATTTGGTATAATAGTGACTTTTTCACGTTTTTCATGTAGTTTGCTATTACGTAAATATATTCATTTTTACCAAATTTTCGATACTACTTCATGTTTTCTCACGATATGTGATTTGGCCTTCAAATCTCAGAATTTCCCAAATGTTGCTTTTTTAAGCAAGTTTTCTTGCATTTTGTTTCGTACTAAACATCATCGTATTTAGCATTATTTTGAAGTTTATCATCCCCTTTTCCATTATGTGATTTAAACAAAATATCATCGCATTAGGCAATATTTTGCAGATTTTCCACGTTTTTGTGAATTTTCAGTTTATTGGTATGAATTCATTAAATATACGATAAAAATGATGCAAACACGTAATTGATTAGATAATAAACTTAAGTACTTCATCTTCAATCATCTATTTGTTTCTCGTTGAAATACTGAGTAAGATATTGAAAAGGGGAGAAGTTCGGTTTTTATTGCATATATCTACGTTTCAGCCCGAATAGAGCGGTTTTACGTGTACATCTTCCATCGGTAATATAAACGGAAAATCAGGAACATTTTAGTTAATTCTAATGAAAACACATTGATTTTTATCATTTGTATTGGAAACAACATTGTCATATGTCTTTTCTTGGATCTAAATAATACAAAACCTCGCTTTATGATTTGAAGTTAAAATCCTTAAATTTGGTATAATAGTGACTTTTTTCACGTTTTTCATGTAGTTTGATATTTCGTAAATACATTCATTTTTACCAATATTTCGATACTTTTTCATGCAGTGTCACGATATGTGATTTGGCCTTCAAATCTAAGAATTTCGCATAATATTGCATTTTAAGCAAGTTTTCTTGCATTTTGTTTCGTACTATAAATCATCGAATTTAGTAATATTTTGACGTTTATCATCCCCCTTTTCCTTTATGTGATATAAACAAAATATCATCGAATCAGGCCATATTTTGCGGTTTTTCCACGTTTTTGTGAATTTCCAGTTTATTGTTATTAATTCATTAAATATACGATAAAAATGATACAAACACATAGTTGATTAGATAATAACCTTAAATACTTCATTTTCAATCATCTATTTGTTTCTCGTTGAAATACTGAGTAAGATATTGAAAAGGGGAGAATTTCTGTTTTTATTGCATATATCGACGTTTCAGCCGGAAGAGAGCGGTTTTACGTGTACATCTTCCATCGGTAATATAAACGGAAAATCAGGAACATTTTAGTTAATTCTAATGAAAACACATTGATTTTTATCATTTGTATTGGAAACAACATTGTCATATGTCTTTTCTTGGATCTAAATTATACGAAACCTCGATTTATGATTCGAAGTTAAAATCCTCAAATTTGGTATAATAGTGACTTTTTTCACGTTTTTCATGTAGTTTGATATTACGTAAATACATTAATTTTTACCAATATTTCGATACTATTTCATGTTGTATCACGATATGTGACTTGGCCTTCATATCTCAGATTTTCGCATAATATTGCATTTTAAGCAAGTTTTCTTGCATTTTGTTTCGTACTAAACATCATCGTATTTAGCAATATTTTTACGTTTATCATCCCCTTTTCCTTTATGTGATTTAAACAAAATATCATCGAATTAGGCAATATTTTGCCGTTTTTCCACGTTTCTGTGAATTTTCAGTTTATTGGTAATTATTCATTATATATACGATAAAAATGATACAAACACATAATTGATTAGATAATAACCCTAAATACTTCATTTTCAATCATCTATTTTTTTCTCGTTAAAATACTGAGAAACATATTGAAAAGGGGAGCCTGACTCCCAGTCACACCTGACTTTACGTAAGCATATCTGGTAGGTTGCCAATTTTGGAGAAAATTGGTTGATGTCAACCTCAGCCACAGATTTTAGAACCTTAGACATTATTCATTTCTGTTTTTTTTTCAATTGACATAAACGTTTACAAAACTGATTCCTTTTTTATTCAATTTACATGAAACTTACACAATATATGTGGAGGGCATGTCTCTACATTGGGGGGCTTCATTTTTGTCTAAGTCCTTTTATTGATTTTATAGTAGCAATAAATATGCCATATTTGCAAAAAAAAATTTGGGAAGTTTGAACATTTGTATTAGGAAAACTAAAGATGTTTTGGAAATTCTAAATCCCCAAATCTTTTATTATATGCTAATGTGTCAGAAAAGTGTCACAGAATAATTATATCTGAAACGTGTGTTCTGAAGTGTGGACTTGAAAATGTGTAAAAAACGTTGAAAAAACAAAAAAAAACTACCTTTCTATTTACGCTGCAGTACTGAAACTTGGGATAATTTAAGCACTTTTCATATACAACTAGAAAATTAATATTGGTTGACATTGAACAACTTTCACTATAATAACCAGACGCCCCCTTAATTCATTAAATATACGATAAAAATGATGCAAACACATAATTGATTAGATAATAACCGTAAATACCTCATTTTCAATTAACTATTTGTTTCTCGTTAAAATACTGAGAAACATATTGAAAAGGGGAGAAGTTAGGTTTTTATTGCATATATCGACGTTTCAGCCGGAATTGAGTGGTTTTTCGTGTACATTTTCTATCGGTAATATGAACGGAAAATCAGAAACATTTTAGTTCATTTTAATGAAAACACATTGATTTTTATCATTTGTATTGGAAACAACATTGTCATATGTCTTTTCTTGGATCTAAATAATACGAAACCTCGCTTTATGAATCGAAGTTAAAATCCTCAAATTTAGTTTAATAGTGACTTTTTCACGTTTTTTATGTAGTTTGATATTACGTAAATATATTCATTTTCACCAATATTTCGATACTATTTCATGTAGTATCACGATATGTGATTTGGCCTTCAAATCTCAGAATTTCGCATAATATTGCATTTTAAGCATGTTTTGTTGCATTTTGTTTCGTACTAAAAATCATCGAATTTAGTAATATTTTGACGTTTATCATCCCCCTTTTCCTTTATGTGATATAAACAAAATATAATCGAATTTGGCAATATTTTGCTGTTTTTCCACGTTTTTGTGAATTTTCAGTTTATTATTATAAATTCATTAAATATACGATAAAAATGATGCAAACACATAATTGATTAGAAATTAACCTTAAATACTGCATTTTCAATCAACTATTTGTTTCTCGTTTAAATACTTGATAAGATATTGAAAAGGGGAGAATTTCTGTTTTTATTGCATATATCGACGTTTCAGCCGGATTAGAGCGGTTTCACGTGTACATCTTCCGTCGGTAATAGAAAAGGAAAATCAGGAACCTTTTAGTTAATTCTAATGAAAACACATTGATTTTTATCATTTGTATTGGAAACAACATTGTCATATGTCTTTTCTTGGATCTAAATAATACGAAACCTCGCTCTATAATTTGAAGTTAAACCCCTCAAATTTGGTATAATAGTGACTTTTTTCACGGTTTTCATGTAGTTTGATATTACGTAAATATAATCATTTTTAACAATATTTCGATATTTTTTCATGTAGTATTACGATATGTGATTTGGCCTTCAAATCTCAGAATTTCGCATAATATTGCATTTAATAAACACTTTCGCGCTCCCTTCGATGGTAAAAAAAAAAAGCGGTATGTGCGTGGAGCGTTTTTGCTGAGTAAGCGTAAAAACAAAAATGTGTATACTCTTTTTACTCCTTACCTTAGTTCTTGAGCTACGTATTTCATTTTGGTACAAACGTGTTCGCAATAAAATTTTCTAGAAGAACATCAGTAAAAAGTCACGAAACGTATAGGGATACCAGCACCAAATAAATAACTACGAAGATGACTCGCCGTTAGCGCCCAACAGCAACAAAAATGTTTTTACTCTTGGGATTGTTATCTCCTCCACACTTGCCCTACAGCATTAATTTTGGTATCAATGGACTCGCAATGAAATTCCCAAAACGGTGATATGAATATAAGCGTAGAATAATGATTGCGACCCGCCCGCAAGAGTGTAGGAAGTGGTGAAATTGTTACCCGGTATCGGTGACGGGACGACGCACGGCGCTTTGAAAGTTTATACTTATTTCACTCTCATGACATTAATTTTCTATGTACGTCATTCATTTTTGTGTCAATGTGTTCGCAATAGAATGTTCTATGAGCCCGTAGGTAAAAAAGATCAACAAAGCGTAAGATAGAATAGCGCCAAATATAAAGCAATGCTGGAACATATCAGTGAGCGTCAAACACACACGAAATGTTTTTACTTTTGTTATGTTTGTCAAGTTTATACTTGTTGCACACAGTTATTTTTGGTTGTACATTGATCGAAATAAAATTCCCTTAACAGACATATGAATATAATACATGATATGGGGGAAGCATTACCAGTATAAACGGCTAAAGTCACCCACCTGCAACCCGTTTCGGACATAATATTCACTACACTTGGCGTGGTGTTCACTACCCTTAGCGTGATGTTCTCTGAACTTGCCGTGGTGTTCACTACCCATGGCGTGGTGTTCACTACCCATGGCGTGGTGTTCACTACCCTTGGCGTGGTGATCACTACCCTTGGCATGTTCTTCACTACCCTTGACGTGGTGTTCACTACCCTTGCCGCCATGTTTACTACCCTTGGTGTGGTGTTCACTACCCTTACCGTGGTGTTCACTACTCTTGGTGTGGTGTTCACTACCCTTAACGTGGTGTTCACTACCCATGACGTCATGTTCACTACCCTTGGCGTGGGGTTCACTAACCTTGGCGTGGTGTTCACCACTCTTGGCGTGGTGTTCACTGCCCTTCGCGTGGTGTTCACTACCCATGGCATGGTGTTCACTACCCATGGCGTGGTGTTTACTACCCTTGGCGTGGTGTTCACTATCCATAGCGTGGTGTTCCCTATCCTTGGAGTTGTGTTTACTATCCAAGGCGTGGTATTCACTATCCTTGGCGTGGTGTTCACTATCCTTAGCGTGGTGTTCACTATCCTTAGCGTGGTGTTCACAACCCTTGCCGTGGTATTCACTACCCTTGGCGTGGTGTTCACTACCCTTAGCGTGATGTTCACTGAACTTGCCGTGGTGTTCACTACCCATGGCGTGGTGTTCACTACCCATGGCGTGGTGTTCACTACCCTTGGCGTGGTGATCACTACCCTTGGCATGTTCTTCACTTCCCTTGACGTGGTGTTCACTATCCTTGCCGCCATGTTTACTACCCTTGGTGTGGTGTTCACTACCCTTAACGTGGTGTTCACTACTCTTGGCGTGGTGTTCACTACCCTTAACGTGGTGTTCACTACCCATGACGTCATGTTCACAACCCTTGGCGTGGGGTTCACTATCCTTGGCGTGGTGTTCACCACTCTTGGCGTGGTGTTCACTGCCCTTCGCGTGGTGTTCACTACCCATGGCATGGTGTTCACTACCCATGGCGTGGTGTTTACTACCCTTGGCGTGGTGTTCACTATCCTTAGCGTGGTGTTCACTATCCTTGGAGTTGTGTTTACTATCCAAGGCGTGGTATTCACTATCCTTGGCGTGGTGTTCACTATCCTTAGCGTGGTGTTCACTATCCTTAGCGTGGTGTTCACAACCCTTGCCGTTGTATTCACTACCCTTGGCGTGGTGTTCACTACCCTTAGCGTGATGTTCACTGAACTTGCCGTGGTGTTCACTACTCATGGCGTGGTGTTCACTACCCATGGCGTGGTGTTCACTACCCTTGGCG
Source organism: Procambarus clarkii (assembly GCF_040958095.1). NCBI lineage: Eukaryota > Metazoa > Arthropoda > Malacostraca > Decapoda > Cambaridae > Procambarus > Procambarus clarkii. The sequence goes on from NC_091169.1 coordinate 1,279,848, forward strand.
TGGTGATCACTACCCTTGGCATGTTCTTCACTACCCTTGACGTGGTGTTCACTACCCTTGCCGCCATGTTTACTACCCTTGGTGTGGTGTTCACTGCCCTTAACGTGGTGTTCACTACTCTTGGCGTGGTGTTCACTACCCTTAACGTGGTGTTCACTACCCATGACGTCATGTTCACTACCCTTGGCGTGGGGTTCACTAACCTTGGCGTGGTGTTCACCACTCTTGGCGTGGTGTTCACTGCCCTTCGCGTGGTGTTCACTACCCATGGCATGGTGTTCACTACCCATGGCGTGGTGTTTACTACCCTTGGCGTGGTGTTCACTATCCTTAGCGTGGTGTTCACTATCCTTGGAGTTGTGTTTACTTTCCAAGGCGTGGTATTCACTATCCTTGGCGTGGTGTTCACTATCCTTAACGTGGTGTTCACTATCCTTAGCGTGGTGTTCACAACCCTTGCCGTGGTATTCACTACCCTTGGCGTGGTGTTCACTACCCTTAGCGTGATGTTCACTGAACTTGCCGTGGTGTTCACTACCCATGGCGTGGTGTTCACTACCCATGGCGTGGTGTTCACTACCCTTGGCGTGGTGATCACTACCCTTGGCATGTTCTTCACTACCCTTGACGTGGTGTTCACTACCCTTGTCGCCATGTTTACTACCCTTGGTGTGGTGTTCACTACCCTTAACGTGGTGTTCACTACTCTTGGCGTGGTGTTCACTACCCTTAACGTGGTGTTCACTACCCATGACGTCATGTTCACTACCCTTGGCGTGGGGTTCACTAACCTTGGCGTGGTGTTCACCACTCTTGGCGTGGTGTTCACTGCCCTTCGCGTGGTGTTCACTACCCATGGCATGGTGTTCACTACCCATGGCGTGGTGTTTACTACCCTTGGCGTGGTGTTCACTATCCATAGCGTGGTGTTCCCTATCCTTGGAGTTGTGTTTACTATCCAAAACGTAGTATTCACTATCCTTGGCGTGGTGTTCACTATCCTTAGCGTGGTGTTCACTATCCTTAGCGTGGTGTTCACAACCCTTGCCGTGGTATTCACTACCCTTGGCGTGGTGTTCACTACCCTTAGCGTGATGTTCACTGAACTTGCCGTGGTGTTCACTACCCATGGCGTTGTGTTCACTACCCATGGCGTGGTGTTCACTACCCTTGGCGTGGTGATCACTACCCTTGGCATGTTCTTCACTACCCTTGACGTGGTGTTCACTACCCCTGCCGCCATGTTTACTACCCTTGGTGTGGTGTTCACTACCCTTAACGTGGTGTTCACTACTCTTGGCGTGGTGTTCACTACCCTTAACGTGGTGTTCACTACCCATGACGTCATGTTCACTACCCTTGGCGTGGGGTTCACTAACCTTGGCGTGGTGTTCACCACTCTTGGCGTGGTGTTCACTGCCCTTCGCGTGGTGTTCACTACCCATGGCATGGTGTTCACTACCCATGGCGTTGTGTTTACTACACTTGGCGTGGTGTTCACTATCCTTAGCGTGGTGTTCACTATCCTTGGAGTTGTGTTTACTATCCAAGGCGTGGTATTCACTATCCTTGGCGTGGTGTTCACTATCCTTAGCGTGGTGTTCACTATCCTTAGCGTGGTGTTCACAACCCTTGCCGTTGTATTCACTACCCTTGGCGTGGTGTTCACTACCCTTAGCGTGATGTTCACTGAACTTGCCGTGGTGTTCACTACTCATGGCGTGGTGTTCACTACCCATGGCGTGGTGTTCACTACCCTTGGCGTGGTGATCACTACCCTTGGCATGTTCTTCACTACCCTTGACGTGGTGTTCACTACCCTTGCCGCCATGTTTACTACCCTTGGTGTGGTGTTCACTGCCCTTAACGTGGTGTTCACTACTCTTGGCGTGGTGTTCACTACCCTTAACGTGGTGTTCACTACCCATGACGTCATGTTCACTACCCTTGGCGTGGGGTTCACTAACCTTGGCGTGGTGTTCACCACTCTTGGCGTGGTGTTCACTGCCCTTCGCGTGGTGTTCACTACCCATGGCATGGTGTTCACTACCCATGGCGTGGTGTTTACTACCCTTGGCGTGGTGTTCACTATCCTTAGCGTGGTGTTCACTATCCTTGGAGTTGTGTTTACTTTCCAAGGCGTGGTATTCACTATCCTTGGCGTGGTGTTCACTATCCTTAACGTGGTGTTCACTATCCTTAGCGTGGTGTTCACAACCCTTGCCGTGGTATTCACTACCCTTGGCGTGGTGTTCACTACCCTTAGCGTGATGTTCACTGAACTTGCCGTGGTGTTCACTACCCATGGCGTGGTGTTCACTACCCATGGCGTGGTGTTCACTACCCTTGGCGTGGTGATCACTACCCTTGGCATGTTCTTCACTACCCTTGACGTGGTGTTCACTACCCTTGTCGCCATGTTTACTACCCTTGGTGTGGTGTTCACTACCCTTAACGTGGTGTTCACTACTCTTGGCGTGGTGTTCACTACCCTTAACGTGGTGTTCACTACCCATGACGTCATGTTCACTACCCTTGGCGTGGGGTTCACTAACCTTGGCGTGGTGTTCACCACTCTTGGCGTGGTGTTCACTGCCCTTCGCGTGGTGTTCACTACCCATGGCATGGTGTTCACTACCCATGGCGTGGTGTTTACTACCCTTGGCGTGGTGTTCACTATCCATAGCGTGGTGTTCCCTATCCTTGGAGTTGTGTTTACTATCCAAAACGTAGTATTCACTATCCTTGGCGTGGTGTTCACTATCCTTAGCGTGGTGTTCACTATCCTTAGCGTGGAGTTCACAACCCTTGCCGTGGTATTCACTACCCTTGGCGTGGTGTTCACTACCCTTAGCGTGATGTTCACTGAACTTGCCGTGGTGTTCACTACCCATGGCGTTGTGTTCACTACCCATGGCGTGGTGTTCACTACCCTTGGCGTGGTGATCACTACCCTTGGCATGTTCTTCACTACCCTTGACGTGGTGTTCACTACCCTTGCCGCCATGTTTACTACCCTTGGTGTGGTGTTCACTACCCTTAACGTGGTGTTCACTACTCTTGGCGTGGTGTTCACTACCCTTAACGTGGTGTTCACTACCCATGACGTCATGTTCACTACCCTTGGCGTGGGGTTCACTAACCTTGGCGTGGTGTTCACCACTCTTGGCGTGGTGTTCACTGCCCTTCGCGTGGTGTTCACTACCCATGGCATGGTGTTCACTACCCATGGCGTTGTGTTTACTACACTTGGCGTGGTGTTCACTATCCTTAGCGTGGTGTTCACTATCCTTGGAGTTGTGTTTACTATCCAAGGCGTGGTATTCACTATCCTTGGCGTGGTGTTCACTATCCTTAGCGTGGTGTTCACATCCCTTGCCGTGGTATTCACTACCCTTGGCGTGGTGTTCACTACCCTTAGCGTGATGTTCACTGAACTTGCCGTGGTGTTCACTACCCATGGCGTGGTGTTCACTACCCATGGCGTGGTGTTCACTACCCTTGGCGTGGTGATCACTACCCTTGGCATGTTCTTCACTACCCTTGACGTGGTGTTCACTACCCTTGCCGCCATGTTTACTACCCTTGGTGTGGTGTTCACTACCCTTAACGTGGTGTTCACTACTCTTGGCGTGGTGTTCACTACCCTTAACGTGGTGTTCACTACCCATGACGTCATGTTCACTACCCTTGGCGTGGGGTTCACTAACCTTGGCGTGGTGTTCACCACTCTTGGCGTGGTGTTCACTGCCCTTCGCGTGGTGTTCACTACCCATGGCATGGTGTTCACTACCCATGGCGTGGTGTTTACTACCCTTGGTCTGGTGTTCACTATCCTTAGCGTGGTGTTCACTATCCTTGGAGTTGTATTTACTATCCAAGGCGTGGTATTCACTATCCTTGGCGTGGTGTTCACTATCCTTAGCGTGGTGTTCACTATCCTTAGCGTGGTGTTCACAACCCTTGCCGTGGTATTCACTACCCTTGGCGTGGTGTTCACTACCCTTAGCGTGATGTTCACTGAACTTGCCGTGGTGTTCACTACCCATGGCGTGGTGTTCACTACCCATGGCGTGGTGTTCACTACCCTTGGCGTGGTGATCACTGCCCTTGGCATGTTCTTCACTACCCTTGACGTGGTGTTCACTACCCTTGCCGCCATGTTTACTACCCTTGGTGTGGTGTTCACTACCCTTAACGTGGTGTTCACTACTCTTGGCGTGGTGTTCACTACCCTTAACGTGGTGTTCACTACCCATGACGTCATGTTCACTACCCTTGGCGTGGGGTTCACTAACCTTGGCGTGGTGTTCACCACTCTTGGCGTGGTGTTCACTGCCCTTCGCGTGGTGTTCACTACCCATGGCATGGTGTTCACTACCCATGGCGTGGTGTTTACTACCCTTGGCGTGGTGTTCACTATCCTTAGAGTGGTGTTCACTATCCTTGGAGTTGTGTTTACTATCCAAGGCGTGGTATTTACTATCCTTGGCGTGGTGTTCACTATCCTTAGCGTGGTGTTCACTATCCTTAGCGTGGTGTTCACAACCCTTGCCGTGGTATTCACTACCCTTGGCGTGGTGTTCACTACCCTTAGCGTGATGTTCACTGAACTTGCCGTGGTGTTCACTACCCATGGCGTGGTGTTCACTACCCATGGCGTGGTGTTCACTACCCTTGGCGTGGTGATCACTACCCTTGGCATGTTCTTCACTACCCTTGACGTGGTGTTCACTACCCTTGCCGCCATGTTTACTTCCCTTGGTGTGGTGTTCACTACCCTTAACGTGGTGTTCACTACTCTTGGCGTGGTGTTCACTACCCTTAACGTGGTGTTCACTACCCATGACGTCATGTTCACTACCCTTGGCGTGGGGTTCACTAACCTTGGCGTGGTGTTCACCACTCTTGGCGTGGTGTTCACTGCCCTTCGCGTGGTGTTCACTACCCATGGCATGGTGTTCACTACCCATGGCGTGGTGTTTACTACCCTTGGCGTGGTGTTCACTATCCTTAGCGTGGTGTTCACTATCCTTGGAGTTGTGTTTACTATCCAAGGCGTGGTATTCACTATCCTTGGCGTGGTGTTCACTATCCTTAGCGTGGTGTTCACTATCCTTAGCGTGGTGTTCACAACCCTTGCCGTGGTATTCACTACCCTTGGCGTGGTGTTCACTACCCTTAGCGTGATGTTCACTGAACTTGCCGTGGTGTTCACTACCCATGGCGTGGTGTTCACTACCCATGGCGTGGTGTTCACTACCCTTGGCGTGGTGATCACTACCCTTGGCATGTTCTTAACTACCCTTGACGTGGTGTTCACTACCCTTGCCGCCATGTTTACTACCCTTGGTGTGCTGTTCACTACCCTTAACGTGGTGTTCACAACTCTTGGCGTGGTGTTCACTACCCTTAACGTGGTGTTCACTACCCATGACGTCATGTTCACTACCCTTGGCGTGGGGTTCACTAACCTTGGCGTGGTGTTCACCACTCTTGGCGTGGTGTTCACTGCCCTTCGCGTGGTGTTCACTACCCATGGCATGGTGTTCACTACCCATGGCGTGGTGTTTACTACCCTTGGCGTGGTGTTCACTATCCATAGCGTGGTGTTCCCTATCCTTGGAGTTGTGTTTACTATCCAAGGCGTGGTATTCACTATCCTTGGCGTGGTGTTCACTATCCTTAGCGTGGTGTTCACTATCCTTAGCGTGGTGTTCACAACCCTTGCCGTGGTATTCACTACCCTTGGCGTGGTGTTCACTACCCTTAGCGTGATGTTCACTGAACTTGCCGTGGTGTTCACTACCCATGGCGTGGTGTTCACTACCCATTACGTGGTGTTCACTTCCCTTGGCGTGGTGATCACTACCCTTGGCATGTTCTTCACTACCCTTGACGTGGTGTTCACTACCCTTGCCGCCATGTTTACTACCCTTGGTGTGGTGTTCACTACCCTTAACGTGGTGTTCACTACTCTTGGCGTGGTGTTCACTACCCTTAACGTGGTGTTCACTACCCATGACGTCATGTTCACTACCCTTGGCGTGGGGTTCACTAACCTTGGCGTGGTGTTCACCACTCTTGGCGTGGTGTTCACTGCCCTTCGCGTGGTGTTCACTACCCATGGCATGGTGTTCACTACCCATGGCGTGGTGTTTACTACCCTTTGCGTGGTGTTCACTATCCTTAGCGTGGTGTTCACTATCCTTGGAGTTGTGTTTACTATCCAAGGCGTTATATTCACTATCCTTGGCGTGGTGTTCACTATCCTTAGCGTGGTGTTCACTATCCTTAGCGTGGTGTTCACAACCCTTGCCGTGGTATTCACTACCCTTGGCGTGGTGTTCACTACCCTTAGCGTGATGTTCACTGAACTTGCCGTGGTGTTCACTACCCATGGCGTGGTGTTCACTACCCATGGCGTGGTGTTCACTACCCTTGGCGTGGTGATCACTACCCTTGGCATGTTCTTCACTACCCTTGACGTGGTGTTCACTACCCTTGCCGCCATGTTTACTACCCTTGGTGTGGTGTTCACTACCCTTAACGTGGTGTTCACTACTCTTGGCGTGGTGTTCACTACCCTTAACGTGGTGTTCACTACTCATGACGTCATGTTCACTACCCTTGGCGTGGGGTTCACTAACCTTGGCGTGGTGTTCACCACTCTTGGCGTGGTGTTCACTGCCCTTCGCGTGGTGTTCACTACCCATGGCATGGTGTTCACTACCCATGGCGTGGTGTTTACTACCCTTGGCGTGGTGTTCACTATCCATAGCGTGGTGTTCCCTATCCTTGGAGTTGTGTTTACTATCCAAGGCGTGGTATTCACTATCCTTGGCGTGGTGTTCACTATCCTTAGCGTGGTGTTCACTATCCTTAGCGTGGTGTTCACAACCCTTGCCGTGGTATTCACTACCCTTGGCGTGGTGTTCACTACCCTTAGCGTGATGTTCACTGAACTTGCCGTGGTGTTCACTAGCCATGGCGTTGTGTTCACTACCCATGGCGTGGTGTTCACTACCCTTGGCGTGGTGATCACTACCCTTGGCATGTTCTTCACTACCCTTGACGTGGTGTTCACTACCCTTGCCGCCATGTTTACTACCCTTGGTGTGGTGTTCACTACCCTTAACGTGGTGTTCACTACTCTTGGCGTGGTGTTCACTACCCTTAACGTGGTGTTCACTACCCATGACGTCATGTTCACTGCTTTTGGCGTGGGGTTCACTAACCTTGGCGTGGTGTTCACTACTCTTGACGTGGTGTTCACTGCCCTTCGCGTGGTGTTCACTACCCATGGCATGGTGTTCACTACCCATGGCGTGGTGTTTACTACCCTTGGCGTGGTGTTCACTATCCTTAGCGTGGTGTTCACTATGCTTGGAGTTGTGTTTACTATCCAAGGCGTGGTATTCACTATCCTTGGCGTGGTGTTCACTATCCTTAGCGTGGTGTTCACTATCCTTCGCATGGTGTTCACAACCCTTGCCGTGGTATTCACTACCCTTGGCGTGGTGTTCACTACCCTTAGCGTGATGTTCACTGAACTTGCCGTAATGTTCACTACCCATGGCGTGGTGTTCACTACCCATGGCGTGGTGTTCACTACCCTTGGCGTGGTGATCACTACCCTTGGCATGTTCTTCACTACCCTTGACGTGGTGTTCACTACCCTTGCCGCCATGTTTACTACCGTTGGTGTGGTGTTCACTACCCTTAACGTGGTGTTCACTACTCTTGCCATGTTTACTACCCTTGGTGTGGTGTTCACTACCCTTAACGTGGTGTTCACTACTCTTAACGTGGTGTTCACTACCCTTAACGTGGTGTTCACTACCCATGACGTCATGTTCACTACCCTTGGCGTGGGGTTCACTAACCTTGGCGTGGTGTTCACCACTCTTGGCGTGGTGTTCACTGCCCTTCGCGTGGTGTTCACTACCCATGGCATGGTGTTCACTACCCATGGCGTGGTGTTTACTACCCTTGGCGTGGTGTTCACTATCCTTAGCGTGGTGTTCACTATCCTTGGAGTTGTGTTTACTATCCAAGGCGTGGTATTCACTATCCTTGGCGTGGTGTTCACTATCCTTAGCGTGGTGTTCACTATCCTTAGCGTGGTGTTCACAACCCTTGCCGTGGTATTCACTACCCTTGGCGTGGTGTTCACTACCCTTAGCGTGATGTTCACTGAACTTGCCGTGGTGTTCACTACCCATGGCGTGGTGTTCACTACCCATGGCGTGGTGTTCACTACCATTAGCGTGGTGATCACTACCCTTGGCATGTTCTTCACTACCCTTCACGTTGTGTTCACTACCCTTGCCGCCATGTTTACTACCCTTGGTGTGGTGTTCACTACCCTTAACGTGGTGTTCACTACTCTTGGCGTGATGTTCACTACCCTTAACGTGGTGTTCACTACCCAAGACGTCATGTTCACTACCCTTGGCGTGGGGTTCACTAACCTTGGCGTGGTGTTCACCACTCTTGGCGTGGTGTTCACTGCCCTTCGCGTGGTGTTCACTACCCATCGCATGGTGTTCACTACCCATGGCGTGGTGTTTACTACCCTTGGCGTGGTGTTCACTATCCATAGCGTGGTGTTCACTATCCTTGGAGTTGTGTTTACTATCCAAGGCGTGGTATTCACTATCCTTGGCGTGGTGTTCACTATCCTTAGCGTGGTGTTCACTATCCTTAGCGTGGTGTTCACAACCCTTGCCGTGGTATTCACTACCCTTGGCGTGGTGTTCACTACCCTTAGCGTGATGTTCACTGAACTTGCCGTGGTGTTCACTACCCATGGCGTTGTGTTCACTACCCATGGCGTGGTGTTCACTACCCTTGGCGTGGTGATCACTACCCTTGGCATGTTCTTCACTACCCTTGACGTGGTGTTCACTACCCTTGCCGCCATGTTTACTGCCCTTGGTGTGGTGTTCACTACCCTTAACGTGGTGTTCACTACTCTTGGCGTGGTGTTCACTACCCTTAACGTGGTGTTCACTACCCATGACGTCATGTTCACTACCCTTGGCGTGGGGTTCACTAAACTTGGCGTGGTGTTCACCACTCTTGGCGTGGTGTTCACTGCCCTTCGCGTGGTGTTCACCACCCATGGCATGGTGTTCACTACCCATAGCGTGGTGTTTACTACCCTTGGCGTGTTGTTCACTATTCTTAGCGTGGTGTTCACTATCCTTGGAGTTGTGTTACTATCCAAGGCGTGGTATTCACTATCCTTGGCGTGGTGTTCACTATCCTTAGCGTGGTGTTCACTATCCTTAGCGTGGTGTTTACAACCCTTGCCGTGGTATTCACTACCCTTGGCGTGGTGTTCACTACCCTTAGCGTGATGTTCACTGAACTTGCCGTGGTGTTCACTACCCATGGCGTGGTGTTCACTACCCATGGCGTGGTGTTCACTACCCTTGGCGTGGTGATCACTACCCTTGGCATGTTCTTCACTACCCTTGACGTGGTGTTCACTACCCTTGCCGCCATGTTTACTACCCTTGGTGTGGTGTTCACTACCCTTAACGTGGTGTTCACTACTCTTGGCGTGGTGTTCACTACCCTTAACGTGGTGTTCACTACCCATGACGTCATGTTCACTACCCTTGGCGTGGGGTTCACTAACCTTGGCGTGGTGTTCACCAATCTTGGCGTGGTGTTCACTGCCCTTCGCGTGGTGTTCACTACCCATGGCATGGTGTTCACTACCCATGGCGTGGTGTTTACTACCCTTGGCGTGGTGTTCACTATCCTTAGCGTGGTGTTCACTATCCTTGGAGTTGTGTTTACTATCCAAGGCGTGGTATTCACTATCCTTGGCGTGGTGTTCACTATCCTTAGCGTGGTGTTCACTATCCTTAGCGTGGTGTTCACAACCCTTGCCGTGGTATTCACTACCCTTGGCGTGGTGTTCACTACCCTTAGCGTGATGTTCACTGAACTTGCCGTGGTGTTCACTACCCATTGCGTGGTGTTCACTACCCATGGCGTGGTGTTCACTACCCTTGGCGTGGTGATCACTACCCTTGGCATGTTCTTCACTACCCTTGACGTGGTGTTCACTACCCTTGCCGCCATGTTTACTACCCTTGGTGTGGTGTTCACTACCCGTAACGTGGTGTTCACTACTCTTGGCGTGGTGTTCACTACCCTTAACGTGGTGTTCACTACCCATGACGTCATGTTCACTACTTTTGGCGTGGGGTTCACTAACCTTGGCGTGGTGTTCACTACTCTTGGCGTGGTGTTCACTGCCCTTCGCGTGGTGTTCACTACCCATGGCATGGTGTTCACTACCCATGGCGTGGTGTTTACTACCCTTGGCGTGGTGTTCACTATCCTTAGCGTGGTGTTCACTATGCTTGGAGTTGTGTTTACTATCCAAGGCGTGGTATTCACTATCCTTGGCGTGGTGTTCACTATCCTTAGCGTGGTGTTCACTATCCTTCGCGTGGTGTTCACAACCCTTGCCGTGGTATTCACTACCCTTGGCGTGGTGTTCACTACCCTTAGCGTGATGTTCACTGAACTTGCCGTGGTGTTCACTACCCATGGCGTGGTGTTCACTACCCATGGCGTGGTGTTCACTACCCTTGGCGTGGTGATCACTACCCTTGGCATGTTCTTCACTACCCTTGACGTGGTGTTCACTACCCTTGCCGCCATGTTTACTACCCTTGGTGTGGTGTTCACTACCCTTAACGTGGTGTTCACTACTCTTGGCGTGGTGTTCACTACCCTTAACGTGGTGTTCACTACCCATGACGTCATGTTCACTACTTTTGGCGTGGGGTTCACTAACCTTGGCGTGGTGTTCACTACTCTTGGCGTGGTGTTCACTGCCCTTCGCGTGGTGTTCACTACCCATGGCATGGTGTTCACTACCCATGGCGTGGTGTTTACTACCCTTGGCGTGGTGTTCACTATCCTTAGCGTGGTGTTCACTATGCTTGGAGTTGTGTTTACTATCCAAGGCGTGGTATTCACTATCCTTGGCGTGGTGTTCACTATCCTTAGCGTGGTGTTCACTATCCTTCGCGTGGTGTTCACAACCCTTGCCGTGGTATTCACTACCCTTGGCGTGGTGTTCACTACCCTTAGCGTGATGTTCACTGAACTTGCCGTAATGTTCACTACCCATGGCGTGGTGTTCACTACCCATGGCGTGGTGTTCACTACCCTTGGCGTGGTGATCACTACCCTTGGCATGTTCTTCACTACCCTTGACGTGGTGTTCACTACCCTTGCCGCCATGTTTACTACCGTTGGTGTGGTGTTCACTACCCTTAACGTGGTGTTCACTACTCTTGCCATGTTTACTACCCTTAGTGTGGTGTTCACTACCCTTAACGTGGTGTTCACTACTCTTAACGTGGTGTTCACTACCCTTAACGTGGTGTTCACTACCTATGACGTCATGTTCACTACCCTTGGCGTGGGGTTCACTAACCTTGGCGTGGTGTTCACCACTCTTGGCGTGGTGTTCACTGCCCTTCGCGTGGTGTTCACTACCCATGGCATGGTGTTCACTACCCATAGCGTGGTGTTTACTACCCTTGGCGTGTTGTTCACTATTCTTAGCGTGGTGTTCACTATCCTTGGAGTTGTGTTACTATCCAAGGCGTGGTATTCACTATCCTTGGCGTGGTGTTCACTATCCTTAGCGTGGTGTTCACTATCCTTCGCGTGGTGTTCACAACCCTTGCCGTGGTATTCACTACCCTTGGCGTGGTGTTCACTACCCTTAGCGTGATGTTCACTGAACTTGCCGTGGTGTTCACTACCCATGGCGTGGTGTTCACTACCCATGGCGTGGAGTTCACTACCCTTGGCGTGGTGATCACTACCCTTGGCATGTTCTTCACTACCCTTGACGTGGTGTTCACTACCCTTGCCGCCATGTTTACTACCCTTGGTGTGGTGTTCACTACCCTTAACGTGGTGTTCACTACTCTTGGCGTGGTGTTCACTACCCTTAACGTGGTGTTCACTACCCATGACGTCATGTTCACTACCCTTGGCGTGGGGTTCACTAACCTTGGCGTGGTGTTCACCAATCTTGGCGTGGTGTTCACTGCCCTTCGCGTGGTGTTCACTACCCATGGCATGGTGTTCACTACCCATGACGTGGTGTTTACTACCCTTGGCGTGGTGTTCACTATCCTTAGCGTGGTGTTCACTATCCTTGGAGTTGTGTTTACTATCCAAGGCGTGGTATTCACTATCCTTGGCGTGGTGTTCACTATCCTTAGCGTGGTGTTCACTATCCTTAGCGTGGTGTTCACAACCCTTGCCGTGGTATTCACTACCCTTGGCGTGGTGTTCACTACCCTTAGCGTGATGTTCACTGAACTTGCCGTGGTGTTCACTACCCATTGCGTGGTGTTCACTACCCATGGCGTGGTGTTCACTACCCTTGGCGTGGTGATCACTACCCTTGGCATGTTCTTCACTACCCTTGACGTGGTGTTCACTACCCTTGCCGCCATGTTTACTACCCTTGGTGTGGTGTTCACTACCCTTAACGTGGTGTTCACTACTCTTGGCGTGGTGTTCACTACCCTTAACGTGGTGTTCACTACCCATGACGTCATGTTCACTACTTTTGGCGTGGGGTTCACTAACCTTGGCGTGGTGTTCACTACTCTTGGCGTGGTGTTCACTGCCCTTCGCGTGGTGTTCACTACCCATGGCATGGTGTTCACTACCCATGGCGTGGTGTTTACTACCCTTGGCGTGGTGTTCACTATCCTTAGCGTGGTGTTCACTATGCTTGGAGTTGTGTTTACTATCCAAGGCGTGGTATTCACTATCCTTGGCGTGGTGTTCACTATCCTTAGCGTGGTGTTCACTATCCTTCGCATGGTGTTCACAACCCTTGCCGTGGTATTCACTACCCTTGGCGTGGTGTTCACTACCCTTAGCGTGATGTTCACTGAACTTGCCGTAATGTTCACTACCCATGGCGTGGTGTTCACTACCCATGGCGTGGTGTTCACTACCCTTGGCGTGGTGATCACTACCCTTGGCATGTTCTTCACTACCCTTGACGTGGTGTTCACTACCCTTGCCGCCATGTTTACTACCGTTGGTGTGGTGTTCACTACCCTTAACGTGGTGTTCACTACTCTTGCCATGTTTACTACCCTTAGTGTGGTGTTCACTACCCTTAACGTGGTGTTCACTACTCTTAACGTGGTGTTCACTACCCTTAACGTGGTGTTCACTACCTATGACGTCATGTTCACTACCCTTGGCGTGGGGTTCACTAACCTTGGCGTGGTGTTCACCACTCTTGGCGTGGTGTTCACTGCCCTTCGCGTGGTGTTCACTACCCATGGCATGGTGTTCATTACCCATGGCGTGGTGTTTACTACCCTTGGCGTGGTGTTCACTATCCTTAGCGTGGTGTTCACTATCCTTGGAGTTGTGTTTACTATCCAAGGCGTGGTATTCACTATCCTTGGCGTGGTGTTCACTATCCTTAGCGTGGTGTTCACTATCCTTAGCGTGGTGTTCACAACCCTTGCCGTGGTATTCACTACCCTTGGCGTGGTGTTCACTACCCTTAGCGTGATGTTCACTGAACTTGCCGTGGTGTTCACTACCCATTGCGTGGTGTTCACTACCCATGGCGTGGTGTTCACTACCCTTGGCGTGGTGATCACTACCCTTGGCATGTTCTTCACTACCCTTGACGTGGTGTTCACTACCCTTGCCGCCATGTTTACTACCCTTGGTGTGGTGTTCACTACCCTTAACGTGGTGTTCACTACTCTTGGCGTGGTGTTCACTACCCTTAACGTGGTGTTCACTACCCATGACGTCATGTTCACTACCCTTGGCGTGGGGTTCACTAACCTTGGCGTGGTGTTCACCACTCTTGGCGTGGTGTTCACTGCCCTTCGCGTGGTGTTCACTACCCATGGCATGGTGTTCACTACCCATGGCGTGGTGTTTACTACCCTTGGCGTGGTGTTCACTATCCTTAGCGTGGTGTTCACTATCCTTGGAGTTGTGTTTACTATCCAAGGCGTGGTATTCACTATCCTTGGCGTGGTGTTCACTATCCTTAGCGTGGTGTTCACTATCCTTAGCGTGGTGTTCACAACCCTTGCCGTGGTATTCACTACCCTTGGCGTGGTGTTCACTACCCTTAGCGTGATGTTCACTGAACTTGCCGTGGTGTTCACTACCCATGGCGTGGTGTTCACTACCCATGGCGTGGTGTTCACTACCCTTGGCGTGGTGATCACTACCCTTGGCATGTTCTTCACTACCCTTGACGTGGTGTTCACTACCCTTGCCGCCATGTTTACTACCCTTGGTGTGGTGTTCACTACCCTTAACGTGGTGTTCACTACTCTTGGCGTGGTGTTCACTACCCTTAACGTGGTGTTCACTACCCATGACGTCATGTTCACTACCCTTGGCGTGGGGTTCACTAACCTTGGCGTGGTGTTCACCACTCTTGGCGTGGTGTTCACTGCCCTTCGCGTGGTGTTCACTACCCATGGCATGGTGTTCACTACCCATGGCGTGGTGTTTACTACCCTTGGCGTGGTGTTCACTATCCATAGCGTGGTGTTCCCTATCCTTGGAGTTGTGTTTACTATCCAAGGCGTGGTATTCACTATCCTTGGCGTGGTGTTCACTATCCTTAGCGTGGTGTTCACTATCCTTAGCGTGGTGTTCACTATCCTTAGCGTGGTGTTCACAACCCTTGCCGTGGTATTCACTACCCTTGGCGTGGTGTTCACTACCCTTAGCGTGATGTTCACTGAACCTGCCGTGGTGTTCACTTCCCATGGCGTTGTGTTCACTACCCATGGCGTGGTGTTCACTACCCTTGGCGTGGTGATCACTACCCTTGGCATGTTCTTCACTACCCTTGACGTGGTGTTCACTACCCTTGCCGCCATGTTTACTACCCTTGGTGTGGTGCTCACTACCCTTAACGTGGTGTTCACTACTCTTGGCGTGGTGTTCACTACCCTTAACGTGGCGTTCACTACCCATGACGTCATGTTCACTACCCTTGGCGTGGGGTTCACTAACCTTGGCGT
This sequence comes from Procambarus clarkii, assembly GCF_040958095.1. Taxonomy (NCBI): domain Eukaryota; kingdom Metazoa; phylum Arthropoda; class Malacostraca; order Decapoda; family Cambaridae; genus Procambarus; species Procambarus clarkii. The sequence goes on from NC_091169.1 coordinate 1,294,937, forward strand.
GGTGTTCACCACTCTTGGCGTGGTGTTCACTGCCTTTCGCGTGGTGTTCACTACCCATGGCATGGTGTTCACTACCCATGGCGTGGTGTTTACTACCCTTGGCGTGGTGTTCACTATCCTTAGCGTGGTGTTCACTATCCTTGGAGTTGTGTTTACTATCCAAGGCGTGGTATTCACTATCCTTGGCGTGGTGTTCACTATCCTTAGCGTGGTGTTCACTATCCTTAGCGTGGTGTTCACAACCCTTGCCGTGGTATTCACTACCCTTGGCGTGGTGTTCACTACCCTTAGCGTGATGTTCACTGAACTTGCCGTGGTGTTCACTACCCATGGCGTGGTGTTCAGTACCCATGGCGTGGTGTTCACTACCCTTGGCGTGGTGATCACTACCCTTGGCATGTTCTTCACTACCCTTGACGTGGTGTTCACTACCCTTGCCGCCATGTTTACTACCGTTGGTGTGGTGTTCACTACCCTTAACGTGGTGTTCACTACTCTTGGCGTGGTGTTCACTACCCTTAACGTGGTGTTCACTACCCATGACGTCATGTTCACTACCCTTGGCGTGGGGTTCACTAACCTTGGCGTGGTGTTCACCACTCTTGGCGTGGTGTTCACTGCCCTTCGCGTGGTGTTCACTACCCATGGCATGGTGTTCACTACCCATGGCGTGGTGTTTACTACCCTTGGCGTGGTGTTCACTAACCTTAGCGTGGTGTTCACTATCCTTGGAGTTGTGTTTACTATCCAAGGCGTGGTATTCACTATCCTTGGCGTGGTGTTCACTATCCTTAGCGTGGTGTTCACTATCCTTAGCGTGGTGTTCACAACCCTTGCCGTGGTATTCACTACCCTTGGCGTGGTGTTCACTACCCTTAGCGTGATGTTCACTGAACTTGCCGTGGTGTTCACTACCCATGGCGTGGTGTTCACTACCCATGGCGTGGTGTTCACTACCCTTGGCGTGGTGATCACTACCCTTGGCATGTTCTTCACTACCCTTGACGTGGTGTTCACTACCCTTGCCGCCATGTTTACTACCCTTCGTGTGGTGTTCACTACCCTTAACGTGGTGTTCACTTCTCTTGGCGTGGTGTTCACTACCCTTAACGTGGTGTTCACTACCCATGACGTCATGTTCACTACCCTTGGCGTGGGGTTCACTAACCTTGGCGTGGTGTTCACCACTCTTGGCGTGGTGTTTACTGCCCTTCGCGTGGTGTTCACCACCCATGGCATGGTGTTCACTACCCATGGCGTGGTGTTTACTACACTTGGCGTGGTGTTCACTATCCTTAGCGTGGTGTTCACTATCCTTGGAGTTGTGTTTACTATCCAAGGCGTGGTATTCACTATCCTTGGCGTGGTGTTCACTATCCTTAGCGTGGTGTTCACTATCCTTAGCGTGGTGTTCACAACCCTTGCCGTGGTATTCACTACCCTTGGCGTGGTGTTCACTACCCTTAGCGTGATGTTCACTGAACTTGCCGTGGTGTTCACTACCCATGGCGTGGTGTTCACTACCCATGGCGTGGTGTTCACTACCCTTGGCGTGGTGATCACTACCCTTGGCATGTTCTTCACTACCCTTGACGTGGTGTTCACTACCCTTGCCGCCATGTTTACTACCCTTGGTGTGGTGTTCACTACCCTTAACGTGGTGTTCACTACTCTTGGCGTGGTGTTCACTACCCTTAACGTGGCGTTCACTACCCATGACGTCATGTTCACTACCCTTGGCGTGGGGTTCACTAACCTTGGCGTGGTGTTCACCACTCTTGGCTTGGTGTTCACTGCTCTTCGCGTGGTGTTCACTACCCATGGCTTGGTGTTCACTACCCATGGCGTGGTGTTTACTACCCTTGGCGTGGTGTTCACTATCCTTAGCGTGGTGTTCACTATCCTTGGAGTTGTGTTTACTATCCAAGGCGTGGTATTCACTATCCTTGGCGTGGTGTTCACTATCCTTAGCGTGGTGTTCACTATCCTTAGCGTGGTGTTCACAACCCTTGCCGTGGTATTCACTACCCTTGGCGTGGTGTTCACTACCCTTAGCGTGATGTTCACTGAACTTGCCGTGGTGTTCACTACCCATGTCGTGGTGTTCACTACCCATGGCGTGGTGTTCACTACCCTTGGCGTGGTGATCACTACCCTTGGCATGTTCTTCACTACCCTTGACGTGGTGTTCACTACCCTTGCCGCCATGTTTACTACCCTTCGTGTGGTGTTCACTACCCTTAACGTGGTGTTCACTATTCTTGGCGTGGTGTTCACTACCCTTAACGTGGTGTTCACTACCCATGACGTCATGTTCACTACCCTTGGCGTGGGGTTCACTAACCTTGGCGTGGTGTTCACCACTCTTGGCGTGGTGTTCACTGCCCTTCGCGTGGTGTTCACCACCCATGGCATGGTGTTCACTACCCATGGCGTGGTGTTTACTACCCTTGGCGTGGTGTTCACTATCCTTAGCGTGGTGTTCACTATCCTTGGAGTTGTGTTTACTATCCAAGGCGTGGTATTCACTATCCTTGGCGTGGTGTTCACTATCCTTAGCGTGGTGTTCACTATCCTTAGCGTGGTGTTCACAACCCTTGCCGTGGTATTCACTACCCTTGGCGTGGTGTTCACTACCCTTTGCGTGATGTTCACTGAACTTGCCGTGGTGCTCACTACCCATGGCGTGGTGTTCACTTCCCATGGCGTGGTGTTCACTACCCTTGGCGTGGTGATCACTACCCTTGGCATGTTCTTCACTACCCTTGACGTGGTGTTCACTACCCTTGCCGCCATGTTTACTACCCTTGGTGTGGTGTTCACTACCCTTAACGTGGTGTTCACTACTCTTGGCGTGGTGTTCACTACCCTTAACGTGGCGTTCACTACCCATGACGTCATGTTCACTACCCTTGGCGTGGGGTTCACTAACCTTGGCGTGGTGTTCACCACTCTTGGCTTGGTGTTCACTGCTCTTCGCGTGGTGTTCACTACCCATGGCTTGGTGTTCACTACCCATGGCGTGATGTTTACTACCCTTGGCGTGGTGTTCACTATCCTTAGCGTGGTGTTCACTATCCTTGGAGTTGTGTTTACTATCCAAGGCGTGGTATTCACTATCCTTGGCGTGGTGTTCACTATCCTTGGCGTGGTGTTCACTATCCTTAGCGTGGTGTTCACTATCCTTAGCGTGGTGTTCACAACCCTTGCCGTGGTATTCACTACCCTTGGCGTGGTGTTCACTACCCTTAGCGTGATGTTCACTGAACTTGCCGTGGTGTTCACTACCCATGGCGTGGTGTTCACTACCCATGGCGTGGTGTTCACTACCCTTGGCGTGGTGATCACTACCCTTGGCATGTTCTTCACTACACTTGACGTGGTGTTCACTACCCTTGCCGCCATGTTTACTACCGTTGGTGTGGTGTTCACTACCCTTAACGTGGTGTTCACTACTCTTGGCGTGGTGTTCACTACCCTTAACGTGGTGTTCACTACCCATGACGTCATGTTCACTACCCTTGGCGTGGGGTTCACTAACCTTGGCGTGGTGTTCACCACTCTTGGCGTGGTGTTCACTGCCCTTCGCGTGGTGTTCACTACCCATGGCATGGTGTTCACTACCCATGGCGTGGTGTTTACTACCCTTGGCAGGGTGTTCACTATCCTTAGCGATGTGTTCACTATCCTTGGAGTTGTGTTTACTATCCAAGGCGTGGTATTCACTATCCTTGGCGTGGTGTTCACTATCCTTAGCGTGGTGTTCACTATCCTTAGCGTGGTGTTCACAACCCTTGCCGTGGTATTCACTACCCTTGGCGTGGTGTTCACTACCCTTAGCGTGATGTTCACTGAACTTGCCGTGGTGTTCACTACCCATGGCGTGGTGTTCACTACCCATGGCGTGGTGTTCACTACCCTTGGCGTGGTGATCACTACCCTTGGCATGTTCTTCACTACCTTTGACGTGGTGTTCACTACCCTTGCCGCCATGTTTACTACCCTTGGTGTGGTGTTCACTACCCTTAACGTGGTGTTCACTACTCTTGGCGTGGTGTTCACTACCCTTAACGTGGTGTTCACTACCCATGACGTCATGTTCACTACCCATGGCGTGGGGTTCACTAACCTTGGCGTGGTGTTCACCACTCTTGGCGTGGTGTTCACTGCCCTTCGCGTGGTGTTCACTACCCATGGCATGGTGTTCACTACCCATGGCGTGGTGTTTACTACCCTTGGCGTGGTGTTCACTATCCTTAGCGTGGTGTTCACTATCCTTGGAGTTGTGTTTACTATCCAAGGCGTGGTATTCACTATCCTTGGCGTGGTGTTCACTATCCTTAGCGTGGTGTTCACTATCCTTAGCGTGGTGTTCACAACCCTTGCCGTGGTATTCACTACCCTTGGCGTGGTGTTCACTACCCTTAGCGTGATGTTCACTGAACTTGCCGTGGTGTTCATTACCCATGGCGTGGTGTTCACTACCCATGGCGTGGTGTTCACTACCCTTGGCGTGGTGATCACTACCCTTGGCATGTTCTTCACTACCCTTGACGTGGTGTTCACTACCCTTGCCGCCATGTTTACTACCCTTGGTGTGGTGTTCACTACCCTTAACGTGGTGTTCACTACTCTTGGCGTGGTGTTCACTACCCTTAACGTGGTGTTCACTACCCATGACGTCATGTTCACTACCCTTGGCGTGGGGTTCACTAACCTTGGCGTGGTGTTCACCACTCTTGGCGTGGTGTTCACTGCCCTTCGCTTGGTGTTCACTACCCATGGCATGGTGTTCACTACCCATGGCGTGGTGTTTACTACCCTTGGCGTGGTGTTCACTATCCTTAGCGTGGTGTTCACTATCCTTGGAGTTGTGTTTACTATCCAAGGCGTGGTATTCACTATCCTTGGCGTGGTGTTCACTATCCTTAGCGTGGTGTTCACAACCCTTGCCGTGGTATTCACTACCCTTGGCGTGGTGTTCACTACCCTTAGCGTGATGTTCACTGAACTTGCCGTGGTGTTCACTACCCATGGCGTGGTGTTCACTACCCATGGCGTGGTGTTCACTACCCTTGGCGTGGTGATCACTACCCTTGGCATGTTCTTCACTACCCTTGACGTGGTGTTCACTACCCTTGCCGCCATGTTTACTACCCTTGGTGTGGTGTTCACTACCCTTAACGTGGTGTTCACTACTCTTGGCGTGGTGTTCACTACCCTTAACGTGGTGTTCACTACCCATGACGTCATGTTCACTACCCTTAGCGTGATGTTCACTGAACTTGCCGTGGTGTTCACTACCCATGGCGTGGTGTTCACTACCCATGGCGTGGTGTTCACTACCCTTGGCGTGGTGATCACTACCCTTGGCATGTTCTTCACTACCCTTGACGTGTGTTCACTACCCTTACCGCCATGTTTACTACCCTTGGTGTGGTGTTCACTACCCTTAACGTGGTGTTCACTACTCCTGGCGTGGTGTTCACTACCCTTAACGTGGTGTTCACTACCCATGACGTCATGTTCACTACCCTTGGCGTGGGGTTCACTAACCTTGGCGTGGTGTTCACCACTCTTGGCGTGGTGTTCACTGCCCATCGCTTGGTGTTCACTACCCATGGCATGGTGTTCACTACCCATGGCGTGGTGTTTACTACCCTTGGCGTGGTGTTCACTATCCTTAGCGTGGTGTTCACTATCCTTGGAGTTGTGTTTACTATCCAAGGCGTGGTATTCACTATCCTTGGCGTGGTGTTCACTATCCTTAGCGTGGTGTTCACTATCCTTAGCGTGGTGTTCACAACCCTTGCCGTGGTATTCACTACCCTTGGCGTGGTGTTCACTACCCTTAGCGTGATGTTCACTGAACTTGCCGTGGTGTTCACTACCCATGGCGTGGTGTTCACTACCCATGGCGTGGTGTTCACTACCCTTGGCGTGGTGATCACTACCCTTGGCATGTTCTTCACTACCCTTGACGTGGTGTTCACTACCCTTGCCGCCATGTTTACTACCCTTGGTGTGGTGTTCACTACCCTTAACGTGGTGTTCACTACTCTTGGCGTGGTGTTCACTACCCTTAACGTGGTGTTCACTACCCATGACGTCATGTTCACTACCCTTGGCGTGGGGTTCACTAACCTTGGCGTGGTGTTCACCACTCTTGGCGTGGTGTTCAGTGCCCTTCGCGTGGTGTTCACTACCCATGGCATGGTGTTCACTACCCATGGCGTGGTGTTTACTACCCTTGGCGTGGTGTTCACTATCCTTAGCGTGGTGTTCACTATCCTTGGAGTTGTGTTTACTATCCAAGGCGTGGTATTCACTATCCTTGGCGTGGTGTTCACTATCCTTAGCGTGGTGTTCACTATCCTTAGCGTGGTGTTCACAACCCTTGCCGTGGTATTCACTACCCTTGGCGTGGTGTTCACTACCCTTAGCGTGATGTTCACAGAACTTGCCGTGGTGTTCACTACCCATGGCGTGGTGTTCACTACCCATGGCGTGGTGTTCACTACCCTTGGCGTGGTGATCACTACCCTTGGCATGTTCTTCACTACCCTTGACGTGGTGTTCACTACCCTTGCCGCCATGTTTACTACCCTTGGTGTGGTGTTCACTACCCTTAACGTGGTGTTCACTACTCTTGGCGTGGTGTTCACTACCCTTAACGTCGTGTTCACTACCCATGACGTCATGTTCACTACCCTTGGCGTGGGGTTCACTAACCTTGGCGTGGTGTTCACCACTCTTGGCGTGGTGTTCACTGCCCTTCGCTTGGTGTTCACTACCCATGGCATGGTGTTCACTACCCATGGCGTGGTGTTTACTACCCTTGGCGTGGTGTTCACTATCCTTAGCGTGGTGTTCACTATCCTTGGAGTTGTGTTTACTATCCAAGGCGTGGTATTCACTATCCTTGGCGTGGTGTTCACTATCCTTAGCGTGGTGTTCACTATCCTTAGCGTGGTGTTCACAACCCTTGCCGTGGTATTCACTACCCTTGGCGTGGTGTTTACTACCCTTAGCGTGATGTTCACTGAACTTGCCGTGGTGTTCACTACCCATGGCGTGGTGTTCACTACCCATGGCGTGGTGTTCACTACCCTTGGCGTGGTGATCACTACCCTTGGCATGTTCTTCACTACCCTTGACGTGGTGTTCACTAAACTTGCCGCCATGTTTACTACCCTTGGTGTGGTGTTCACTACCCTTAACGTGGTGTTCACTACTCTTGGCGTGGTGTTCACTACCCTTAACGTGGTGTTCACTACCCATGACGTCATGTTCACTACCCTTGGCGTGGGGTTCACTAACCTTGGCGTGGTGTTCACCACTCTTGGCGTGGTGTTCACTGCCCTTCGCGTGGTGTTCACTACCCATGGCATGGTGTTCACTACCCATGGCGTGGTGTTTACTACCCTTGGCGTGGTGTTCACTATCCTTAGCGTGGTGTTCACTATCCTTGGAGTTGTGTTTACTATCCAAGGCGTGGTATTCACTATCCTTGGCGTGGTGTTCACTATCCTTAGCGTGGTGTTCACTATCCTTAGCGTGGTGTTCACAACCCTTGCCGTGGTATTCACTACCCTTGGCGTGGTGTTCACTACCCTTAGCGTGATGTTCACTGAACTTGCCGTGGTGTTCACTACCCATGGCGTGGTGTTCACTTACTATGGCGTGGTGTTCACTACCCTTGGCGTGGTGATCACTACCCTAGGCATGTTCTTCACTACCCTTGACGTGGTGTTCACTACCCTTGCCGCCATGTTTACTACCCTTGGTGTGGTGTTCACTACCCTTAACGTGGTGTTCACTACTCTTGGCGTGGTGTTCACTACCCTTAACGTGGTGTTCACTACCCATGACGTCATGTTCACTACCCTTGGCGTGGGGTTCACTAACCTTGGCGTGGTGTTCACCACTCTTGGCGTGGTGTTCACTGCCCTTCGCTTGGTGTTCACTACCCATGGCATGGTGTTCACTACCCATGGCGTTGTGTTTACTACCCTTGGTGTGGTGTTCACTATCCTTAGCGTGGTGTTCACTATCCTTGGAGTTGTGTTTACTATCCAAGGCGTGGTATTCACTATCCTTGGCGTGGTGTTCACTATCCTTAGCGTGGTGTTCACTATCCTTAGCGTGGTGTTCACAACCCTTGCCGTGGTATTCACTACCCTTGGCGTGGTGTTCACTACCCTTAGCGTGATGTTCACTGAACTTGCCGTGGTGTTCACTGAACTTGCCGTGGTGTTCACTACCCATGGCGTGGTGTTCACTACCCTTGGCGTGGTGATCACTACCCTTGGCATGTTCTTCACTACCCTTGACGTGGTGTTCACTACCCTTGCCGCCATGTTAAACTACCCTTGGTGTGGTGTTCACTACCCATAACGTGGTGTTCACTACTCTTGGCGTGGTGTTCACTACCCTTAACGTGGTGTTCACTACCCATGACGTCATGTTCACTACCCTTGGCGTGGGGTTCACTAACCTTGGCATGGTGTTCACAACTCTTGGCGTGGTGTTCACTGCCCTTCGCGTGGTGTTCACTACCCATGACATGGTGTTCACTACCCATGGCGTGGTGTTTACTACCCTTGGCGTGGTGTTCACTATCCTTAGCGTGGTGTTCACTATCCTTGGAGTTGTGTTTACTATCCAAGGCGTGGTATTCACTATCCATGGCGTGGTGTTCACTATCCTTAGCGTGGTGTTCACTATCCTTAGCGTGGTGTTCACAACCCTTGCCGTGGTATTCACTACCCTTGACGTGGTGTTAACTACCCTTGCCGCCATGTTTACTACCCTTGGTGTGGTGTTCACTACCCTTAACGTGGTGTTCACTACTCTTGGCGTGGTGTTCACTACCCTTAACGTGGTATTCACTACCCATGACGTCATGTTCACTACCCTTAGCGTGGGGTTCACTAACCTTGGCGTGGTGTTCACCACTCTTGGCGTGGTGTTCACTGCCCTTCGCGTGGTGTTCACTACCCATGGCATGGTGTTCACTACCCATGGCGTGGTGTTTACTACCCTTGGCGTGGTGTTCACTATCCTTAGCGTGGTGTTCACTATCCTTGGAGTTGTGTTTACTATCCAAGGCGTGGTATTCACTATCCTTGGCGTGGTGTTCACTATCCTTAGCGTGGTGTTCACTATCCTTAGCGTGGTGTTCACAACCCTTGCCGTGATATTCACTACCCTTGGCGTGGTGTTCACTACCCTTAGCGTGATGTTCACTGAACTTGCCGTGGTGTTCACTACCCATGGCGTGGTGTTCACTACCTATGGCGTGGTGTTCACTACCCTTGGCGTGGTGATCACTACCCTTGGCATGTTCTTCACTACCCTTGACGTGGTGTTCACTACCCTTGCCGCCATGTTTACTACCCTTGGTGTGGTGTTCACTACCCTTAACGTGGTGTTCACTACTCTTGGCGTGGTGTTCACTACCCTTAACGTGGTGTTCACTACCCATGACGTCATGTTCACTACCCTTGGCGTGGGGTTCACTAACCTTGGCGTGGTGTTCACCACTCTTAGCGTGGTGTTCACTGCCCTTCGCGTGGTGTTCACTACCCATGGCATGGTGTTCACTACCCATGGCGTGGTGTTTACTACCCTTGGCGTGGTGTTCACTATCCTTAGCGTGGTGTTCACTATCCTTGGAGTTGTGTTTACTATCCAAGGCGTGGTATTCACTATCCTTGGCGTGGTGTTCACTATCCTTAGCGTGGTGTTCACTATCCTTAGCGTGGTGTTCACAACCCTTGCCGTGGTATTCACTACCCTTGGCGTGGTGTTCAATACCCTTAGCGTGATGTTCACTGAACTTGCCGTGGTGTTCACGACCCATGGCGTGGTGTTCACTACCCATGGCGTGGTGTTCACTACCCTTGGCGTTTTGATCACTACCCTTGGCATGTTCTTCACTACCCTTGACGTGGTGTTCACTACCCTTGCCGCCATGTTTACTACCCATGGTGTGGTGTTCACTACCCTTAACGTGGTGTTCACTACTCTTGGCGTGGTGTTCACTACCCTTAACGTGGTGTTCACTACCCATGACGTCATGTTCATTACCCTTGGCGTGGGGTTCACTAACCTTGGCGTGGTGTTCACCACTCTTGGCGTGGTGTTCACTGCCCTTCGCGTGGTGTTCACTACCCATGGCATGGTGTTCACTACCCATGGCGTGGTGTTTACTACCCTTGGCGTGGTGTTCACTATCCTTAGCGTGGTGTTCACTATCCTTGGAGTTGTGTTTACTATCCAAGGCGTGGTATTCACTATCCTTTGCGTGGTCTTCACTATCCTTAGCGTGGTGTTCACTACTCTTGGCGTGGTGTTCACTACCCTTAACGTGGTGTTCACTACCCATGACGTCATGTTCACTACCCTTGGCGTGGGGTTCACTAACCTTGGCGTGGTGTTCGCCACTCTTGGCGTGGTGTTCACTGCCCTTTGAGTGGTGTTCACTACCCATGGCGTGGTGTTTACTACCCTTTGCATGGTGTTCACTACCCTTGGAGTGGTGTTCACTACCCTTCTCGTGGTGTTCACTACCCTTCACGTGGTGTTCACTACCCTTGGCATGGTGTTCACTACCCTTGGCATAGTGTTCACTACCCTTGGCGTGGTGTTCACTACCCTTGGCGTGGTGATCACTACCCTTGGCGTGGTGATCCCTACCCTTGGTGTGGTGTTCACTATCCTTTGCGTGGTGTTCACTATCCTTAGCGTGGTGTTCATTATCCTTAGCGTGGTGTTCACTATCCTTAGCGTGGTGTTCACTATCCTAAGCGTGGTGTTCACTACCCTTGGTGTGGTGTTCACTATCCTTAGCGTAGTGTTTACTATCCTTGGCGTGGTGTTCACTATCCTTGGCGTGGTGTTCACTACCCCTGGTTTGGTGTTCACTATCCTTGCCATAGTGTTCACTATCCTTGTGTGGTGTTCACTATCCTTGGCATGATGTTCACTATCCTTGGCGTGGTGTTCACTATCCTTGGCGTGGTGTTCACTAACCTTGGCGTGGTGTTCACTGAACTAGGCGTGTTGTTCACTATCCTTAGCGTGGTGTTCACTATCCTTGGAGTTGTGTTTACTATCCAAGGTGTGGGAACCGACCTGTGAGATTTATATTTATTTAATTTATATGAATTTATATTTACGTTAATTTATATACATCGGTAGCAATTTGTATAATGATAAGTGGACTGTATTTCTGCAATAATCTCATAATCTCACAAATCGATCCTCTTCACATTAGGGGGGGTTTATATTAATTTATATATATGCAGCCAATCAAACTACAGTATTAGACTACATACATTGAAAAGGTTCCTTATCTTATTTGTACAGCAAGCTTTAGTCCACCAGGTATAACTAGGTTGTAGACGCCACATTTTCCCTCTTTGAGGTAGCTTCCATCACCCTGGTAACTGATGTACAAAGCATGCTTCCTCGTCTTGACCTGTCAAAAGGGCGCTAGCTGTAAAGCCAGATACCTATATATGACAAGCTATGTCAGAGAACATACTGTACATGGAACAATGAAGACCTGGCTTAATTACCTTTAGTATGAGGCGATTTCGTGATCTAAACGGTATACCCTACCCAATGACATTAATGGCCACTAATGATTGATATACGGGTTTCGGAAAGAACACTTAACTTGATTTGTTGACAGCGTGTTGATAATGGTACACCTTTGGTTTCCATAACACTACGTCCAAGTAAAATTAACAGGAGCCGTATTTGCTCCCGTGTGCCTCTGGTCTAGTATAAACAATGTCTAACACTCCATACTACTGACGCCTGGCCGACATTGTCCAGATATGATAGGAGCCGAATTTGCTCCACGCATCTCGGAGGTGACACAACAATGGCTGCCCCTCCTTCCTCACTCTCGCACCTAGCTTACATTGTCCAGATGTCAATAAGTGATAGAAGGGTCACATTTACTCTACTCTAATACTGGTAATTAAGTTAATTTATATGAGATGTTTTTATGATGGTAAAGTCCAAAGACTAATGTATTTAAGAATAATTCCCACCATAATAGGTGGTGATTTATAAAAGTATGTGGTGATGATATCCCATTTTCTATAGACGGTAATTCCACTACAAGTTACGTTTTCTATGGGTAACTTGTTGGTAATACAGCAGCAATTATTATCTGTCTGTATGATATATTAAATGGTGTCGGATTTTCTGACATAATTCCCCAGAAGCTGCTCACGGGTCGAAGTCCTCTTTAGAACAGACGAACACCGATACTCCTCCTTCAAATTAATAAATTAATTTGATGTTAGTAGTTAGTAATCACACATTTGAGTGTCTGTTCGTACAGGACGGATGTCCCGTACTAGAGTTGCAGGGGTTAGAAGTCTAATGCGATTTCATTTCCCTGTCAACTCTTGAAAGGCTAATATTCAAGCCTAAATACATATTATTTAACCCAGGAGACTGAATGTGATCAAGTACTACAGTCAAGTATGATTCAGGGACTGCAGTGAGATCATTGACATTAGATATAACTTGAAGTTTCTTCAGGTAACTGGTCACTGATATATAAACACTGAGGCCCATGGAATACATCTTGATTAAATAATAAATGTATCAAATCAGTCATCAGATTTATTGGGGTTTAATTTAGTTAATTGATTCAGAAGATTGAATAGCTCATCATTAAAGTAAAGTATGGTTCTGAGACTGCAGTGGGTTCAGTGACATTGGTCGCAGTGACTTGTAGCTGTTTTAGGCTACTGTTCACTGATTTGCCACTGAGGCCTCATGAACTCATCTTCAGCTCTAAATGATGATACTAACATCAACCTATAGTCAGCTGTAATCTCCTTAGTATAATGCTACTGGAGAAATATAATCAGCTGACAAATTTAGATTTCTATTGGTATTGTTTATCTGCAGGCATAGGTCTCCTCAGGCTTGATACTGGTCCTGAGAGTAATTTACCTCCTGCAGAGTTTAACATGGTTATGCCCTGATATTTAGTAGGGCTACCAATGAATTGATGGTAGTAGTCTGTCCCCACAAGGACAGCCATTTGGCATTTGATTTGCTCTAATTTACCTGCAGCTGCTTGATAATAGCTTTCCACTTTAGCATAATCAACTGGAGATTGTTGTAACAAATCTTCACATTTCTTGATCTGTCTTGTTAAATGGCCTTTAAGACCTGCAAGGGTTCTTTTCATTCTCCCTGCATTATCCATACTGGCTAGTTGGTGAAGCCTTATGGGGCTTGTACTTGGGCTGCTCTTAATACTGAACAAGTACTGATGGTAGCCTAGGGTAAATTCTGCACTTACTAGGCAATAATCCTACCTCTACTAGAGGTTAGCACTTAAAATTAATACACATTATATATATACAATCATACACACTAATGATTTGAGTGATAAACCAGTGTCATTGGAAGTACCTTTAGGTTAGCTCTTCTATATCACCCTAGGATGGTAGAGACACTAATTAATCACTCAAAGGTGTAATGATCATAAGTAAATTATTATATATACAACTCAACTCGAGTTGATAAAAATTACACCCAAAATAGGGTCTGGACCATTCATTAATGGTGTTAGGTTGATCAATATAGTACAACTGACTATGGTAATAATGGGACTAGGATGAGCAATAATAGTTCAACTAGTCAATGGTTAATATCCTACCCTGTTGTGGGTTGGCAATTAGTAAATATTATACTGTGATCACTAGTGCAATATATATTAAATGATTCTCTATTTTGGAGAAATAATATACACAATTATTGATAATAGCCTCTTAATTAGCCTCTATGAAACTTCTAATATTATCTAGAAGTATTAAATATTATTAGTGACCTCGCAAAATAAACTCCACAAAATTCGTAGATAATCTCTTGCGAAATTTAACACCACGAAATCCGTGAACAATCTGCGAAGACACAGCCACTAATTTGGCTGGCTTCTATATTAGCGCTGTCATTTCACAGAATAACACGCCACCAAATACCTGTGGGTGTGCATGAAACCGCTGACGAAGCTGATCTGAACTGAGCGGGGCTCGCCCTCGCTTGAGGCAACGCTGCCGTCTTTGACTGGCTTTGTTTAAATCACACTGCACTAGTTTATTTAATGAATCCACTGTTTAACTGGTTCATCCGGTACTAAGATGACCAAATGTGGGTTCAAAAGATCAAATAATCCGTCATCCGGTTCGAAGATGACCAAATAATGTGGGAACCGACCTGTGAGATTTATATTTATTTAATTTATATGAATTTATATGTACGTTAATTTATATACTTCGATAGCAGTTTGTATAATGATAAGTGGACTGTATTTCTGCAATAATCTCATAATCTCACAAATCGATCCTCTACACATTAGGGGGGGTTTATATCAATTTATATATATGCAGCCAATCAAACTACAGTATTAGACTACATACATTGAAAAGGTTCCTTATCTTATTTGTACAGCAAGCTTTAGTCCACCAGGTATAACTAGGTTGTAGACGCCACATTTTCCCTCTTTGAGGTTGCTTCCATCACCCTGGTAACTGATGTACAAAGCATGCTTCCTCGTCTTGACCTGTCAAAAGGGCGCTAGCTGTAAAGCCAGATACCTATATATGACAAGCTATGTCAGAGAAAATACTGTACATGGAACAATGAAGACCTGGCTTAATTACCTTTAGTATGAGGCGATTTCGTGATCTAACTGGCTCACCCTACCCAATGACATTAATGGCCACTAATGATAGATATACGGGTTTCGGAAAGAACACTTAACTTGATTTGTTGACAGCGTGTTGATAATGGTACACCTTTGGTTTCCACAACACTACGTCCAAGTAAAATTAACAGGAGCCGTATTTGCTCCCGTGTGCCTCTGGTCTAGTATAAACAATGTCTAACACTCCATACTACTGACGCCTGGCCGACATTGTCCAGATATGATAGGAGCCGAATTTGCTCCACGCGTCTCGGAGGTGACACAACAATGGCTGCCCCTCCTTCCTCACTCTGGCACCTAGCTTACATTATCCAGATGTCAATAAGTGATAGAAGGGTCACATTTACTCTACTTTAATACTGATAATTAAGTTAATTTATATGAGATGTTTTTATGATGGTAAAGTCCAAAGACTAATGTATTTAAGAATAATTCCCACCATAATAGGTGGTGATTTATAATAGTATGTGGTGATGATATCCCGTTTTCTATAGATGGTAAATTCATATAAGTTACGTTTTCTATGGGTAACTTGTTGGTAATACAGCAGCAATTATTATCTGTCTGAATGATATATTAAATGGTGTCGGGTTTTCCGACATAAGGCGTGGTGTTCACTATCCTTGGCGTGGTGTTCACTATCCTTAGCGTGGTGTTCACTATCCTTAGCGTGGTGTTCACTATCCTTAGCGTGGTGTTCACAACCCTTGCCGTGGTATTCACTACCCTTGGCGTGGTGTTCACTACCCTTAGCGTGATGTTCACTGAACTTGCCGTGGTGTTCACTACCCATGGCATGATGTTCACTACCCATGGCGTGGTGTTCACTACCCTTGGCGTGGTGATCACTACTGTTGGAAATTTCCAACACCGAATACAACACTGTTGTATTCTCATTACTTATTACTAACTCTACTAATTATTGTAGTAAGTAAAATTAACACCACGTAGAATTCTCATGTACTAATAATTTCATCTGTGCAGTAGGCTAGAATTCTCACGTCACCCGACGCCAGTATTGCATCAGATTTCATTACAATAAACACATTATATCCAATGTATCTGAGAATTAAATTCGATTCTCTATAACCAAGGCATTCTGTGTGATAATTAATTACAGATAAATTGACCTCCAACTAAAAGCCGAATAGAGCGTTAGAGTCATAGCGGTTATCTAGTAATAAAAGTTAACGTCACAGGTGAATGCCATGGAGAGACATTAATTCCTCTCCCTTATATGTTTACTATCACTAAATTGGCAAATAATAATATTTCCCTCTTCTAAATAATAAACCCGTCCTGTCTCCAACATTTCAAGCACAAATGCGAGAAATACTAATATTCATGACAATAATTTGTCTAATGAACGCGAGACGCGGCGTGGGTGAGGAGGACCAGCCAGTACACGTGGATGGAAGCTCTCGAGCAGACCTGTCCTCATCGTGCTCACGAGGAGACGCCATTGCCCAGTCATCAGGGTAGACGTTATCCATCCTCAGATGAAAGTCGCCACTGTGAGGCATGAACAACCTTGCAGATAATATCTTCAACTGGTGTCGGTGTAACATAAGGAACCTTTTTAATCTGGTTCTTGACTACACGTGACCGGCCAGTGAAGTGCGCCATTATCCAGGATAGGGTGAAACCAGAGCCTGGGACGCGAATTTCGGCAATCTTAAAACTTATACAGTGCCCATATTAGCTAAGTACCTTCTCCTTATTTGATGCATCCGGTACGGTGTAGTGTAGTAGCTGGGCGATTGACCGTGACGACGTATACCAACACCAAACCACAGGTCATTACCCATTATCGCCTGTAAATCTTAATTTCAACATAGAGATTCAGTAGTTTAATTAGTTGCTACTGTAAATATTTGTTTTGCAGCACGTGAGAAGAATTCTCCCTGCCGCCTTCTCCCATGTTAATCCATCCCACTCGTCAGCCAGCCGAGCCCAGGGAATTAGAGGAATCGTCGTGGCTTACACAAAGGAATCGTCATTAAGCTAAGATTCCTTTGTATTCATTTATTAAATTTCTGAAATTGCTTACATGCAGAATTCCTTTGGATTAACATGTGTTTATTGTGATTATCATTATTATACTTATATTCTATGTTCCCATTCATGGTAATGACATTGGTTTCACTATAATTCATTGGATTGGATAATTATAATTTGGATTAGTGAACGAACCACACTAGTTCCTGGACGTACTGAGTTCCAGTAATAACCCCCCAATGTAGGTGTTTGAGGGTTTGATTCATTTAATTATACAGCCCATTAATTATTTCTATGATCATATTCTCTAGTATTTTATCCATAGTTACTGGTTCATCTAGGAATTATCTAATGATCAGAAATTCTCAGTTTCCCTCTTTACTATAAAAGCGGGTGGTCCTTCGTAATTTAATTTACTACATTAATATTTAAATAATCAGATTCAAGCCCCAAATGTCCCACATTATGGTCCTTATCGAACCGGATAGGCATTAAATTTATAATTAAAATATTAATCATTAATAACTAATCCTTGTGTGATAGAAGCTAGACTAACTATTTAATTAATTGTGTCAACTAACAGTGTAACACATCAGTTAGCCTAGATCACACTAACATATTGCTACTTTCACCTCATGTATAAGGTAGCTTTAGTGGGTCATAGCCAATTACCCACAACACTTAGACCTATACCTCACACAGAGGTGAGAATCTTTAGGTCACCAGGAGCAACAGCTCATAACTTTTATAATAACCCCACCCTAACACCTGCGTTAGAGTGGCCTCACCATCTAACCATTATATACTTAGGTGGTAATGACATCCACCCCACTCGTCATCCAGCTGAGGTGATCAAACACCTCAAAGCCATAATTTCTTCTTTCAAGCTCATCAGTGAATCGGTAGTATTCACATTAGTGGAACCTCGCCAACCAAGTCAAGATAATCGTTGGGGAGTAACCCCAGAATACTACCTGAGAGCTGCTAAGTACATAAATTTCAGGCTGAAAAAACGAGTGAGATTGGATGCCACATATATCCAATTTACAGCCAGACCTTACAGACAGAACCTGACCAGAGATGGTGTACACTTGTCAGGGGAATCTAGGTTGCATGTGGTTGACAAGTTAATTAACACCATCAACCATCACAAACGGCTGTGGCTAGCAAGCCAAACTTAACTGTACATAATTGTTTCACTTGTGTGTGCAAGAGCACTCTTATAAAACAAAAAAAACAAAAATACAGCACAACTATATTCACCTTACTGCACCACAATAATCTTTACCCATGTTATTAGGTAGAATTTAGGCTAAGATTGTGCTGAATTTGGTACAAGCCCAGACTAAATAACTTTATAGTTCTTAGTTAGGAATTATTACGACTAGATCTCAACTAGTCAGTGTTGTATGTATTATATTATTTGTGCTGACCCTATACAGGGTGGGATTAAATTTTTGAGATAACTCTGATTGGAGCGTCTCCATAATATTTATCTTGTATGCATTATTTTGTGTATCTATTTTGTGTATTGCTGGATAATCTCCATTAACTTTGATGGTGATATAGATGAGCTAACCGGACGAGAACTAATGGTGAAGTTCCGACAGTGCATAAAATATCTAGCTATTTGTTGTTAGGTAGGTAGGTACATTCAACCTCAAGTGAGGAAAAATATAAAGTAGCCACCTTAAATTAGGCTACAATTAATGTTACTTATTCACTAATGAACAAGTACCCAAGCTTCATTAGTAATACATATACTAACACTGTGAAGTTCGAACCTAAGCCCAACATGGCTACTCCTGAGCAATTGAGGAGAACCTACATTGGCCTTAAAGGTCATTTGACCAGATTAATTAATAAGGCTGAGGGCTTAACTAAAGATACTCCCATTGACTCTTTATCACTTAGAGACATCAGTTAGAGTGGCTGATCTGAAATTTGATCAAGTCAGATCTGCAGGTCAATCTTACCTTGATCTGCTAAATACTGTAGAAACTGATCCTGAGGAATTAAGTCAAATTGTAGACGACATCTCCCAGTATGAAGATGAGACTCAAGATATAATTATCAGGCTATTAGCAAATTATCATCTAAATTAGCAAAACAATCTGGATCCAATACCAGTAACACTGGGTCTCACTTCAATAATCAACTACCCGAGGTTCGTTTACCTACTTTAGACTTACCTACATTTTCAGGATTAGATACAGAAAATTGGGACAATTTTTGGACTTCCTTTGAAGTTCACATCCATAAGAAGCCGTCTCTAGACAAGGTTTCTAAATTTTCATACCTACTTAGTCTTCTCACAGGAGAGGCTAAAAAGGTCATACATAACCTTACTCTTAATGAGAGTAATTATGAGGAAGCTATAAAACTCCTGAAGTTGAACTATTGCAACAAAGAGTTAAGTATAGCTACCCTCTATTATCAATAGCTAGATCTGAATGCACCAAACAGTAGACCAGAGTCACTTCAGAGCTTCAGACTAGAAGTAGAGTCTCTAGTAAAGGCCTTAGGTACTAAAGTTAATATACCTGCTTCAGAATGGTCTATCAAGTTACTATTACAGAGGAAATTACCTCGAAATGTCTTGACAGAGCTCTGCTCACATCATAATACCGAGTTTCTCACTCTCGACCAAATTTTCGAGGGGTTGAGGATCACAGTTAACAGGTTAAAGACTCATGATAAAATTAAACCTGAGTCTAAACCAACTAGTGCTGATATTTCAGTCAAACCTAAACAGACTCAGAGTAAGTCTAATAAATATAAATCCAAACCACCTCCATCCACTGGGAAAAGAAGTGGAAATGTAGGTACATATTCGGTGTCTCCTTCAGAGATAACCAATGACTTGTCAACTAAAGAGACTAAGTCTATTAACCAGAGAAAGTGTCTGTTCTGCAATCAGGAACACACCACTTATCAATGCTCTGTTTATCCTACTTATAATGTTAGGGTTAAAAGGTTACAAGAATTGCACAAGTGCACCAAGTGCATGGGCTCTCATGATCCCAAGAAATGTGCAGTGCAGCTACGTTCCTGCAACCGCTGTAACCAAGGTGTACACCACTACGCCTTATGTAGAAAATCTTCTACACCAACCATGACCACTGGAGAGAATTCTACGAATTCTACTGCAGTACAATATTGCAAAGTGCATCACGAAGTAAATGTACTTGCTACTGAGTCAGGCAATAATACTACTTTGCCTACAGCTCAACTTAAACTAATAAACCGAAGATCTAGAATTAACACTAGGGGTCTTTTTGACCAAGGCTCACAGAAAACCTTCATTACACAACAGTTGGTAGATGAGTTAAATTTAAAACCTGCCAAAAGTGTGAGGTTAAATATTTCTGGTTTCTTGTCAAATAGTGGACCTCGTGACTACAAGGTAGTTAAAGTATTAGTAAGACTAGGATCTTCTACTAGTCCAATCCAAGCGGTAGTAGTGGATAAGATTCCTACAGACCTGCAGGTCACAGGATTAGCTCACACTGCGAGACACCTTAAACGAAACCGCATGAGGCTAGCAGATTATAAAATAAATTCTGACTGCCTCACAGATGTTGGAATACTTATAGGCGCGGATCATTATTACAAGTTTATAACTGGATGCACTAGGCAACATGGTATGAATTTGTTGTCGTCCGCAGGGGGCAAATTGCTCACAGGACCAGTGCTTTTCAGACAAGGTCCAGCGTCCACAAACCAACAATCCAATAATGTAATTGTGGCGTGACTAGGCTTAGAACAGTCACCCCTATGCTTCAGGGAAATATCTGAGGATATTGAGTCTGACCCACCAATACATCGTTTGTGGGATTTAGACACTTTAGGCATCATCCCTGAGCAACCAAGTCCTGATGATACGTGGACTTACCAGCAATATCTGGATACAGTTGTCTACTCAAATAAACAATACTGGGTAAGACTCCCATGGAAGTTGGATCATCCACAACTTCCAGTTAATTATTTTATGGCAGCCTCACAATTCCAGTCTCAATTAACACGACTACAGAAGCAGCCAGACAAACTGAACATGTATCATCAACTTATCCAACAACAACTTAACAATAAGTTCATTGAAGTTGTTGAACACGATGACCGAAAAACAGGTCATTATTTACCTCACCACGCTGTGGTGAAAGACTCATTGACAACACCTATTCGTATTGTCTTTAACTGCAGTGCTAAAGTAAAGCCGAGCAGTGTGTCTTTAAATGAATGTCTCCAAATGGGACCTAGCCTAACACAAAGGCTACATGACGTGTTGTTACGATTTCGCACAGGCATTTTTGCCTATACAGCTGACATCAGCAAAGCCTTTCTCCGAGTAGGATTACAGGAGGAAGATCGTGACTACACAAAATTCCCCTGGTTTAAGGATCCACTGGATCCTAACAGTGAAGTAATCACCTATCGTTTTGCCTCAGTATTATTTGGAGCTATAAGGCAACCATTAGCGACAACTTGTATGTCGACAATTTCCAGGGGACAACTAATGATCAAGCTGATCTGGTAGAAATCTACCATGAGGCTAACCGTGAACTGTTAGGAGCCAATATGCCACTGCAGTCATGGGCCTCAAATAATAAACTGCTTAACCAGGTAATCGAGAAAGAATTTCCAGATTATCAGGTACCCAGTCAATTAAAGGTTCTAGGCGTGGAATGGAACACCAGTACTGACGAGATGAATGTCAAGTCAGTACAAACTGATAATTCAACCCTTACCATGAGAACACTGCTCTCATTTGTCAGTCAACCATTTGACCCTTTAGGCCTACTTAGTCCTATTTTAATAAGGGGCAAACTCCTAATGCAGGAGCGCTGGCAGAAACATATGGGATGGGATGATTCGTTATCAAGTGAGTTACAAGCCAAATGGCAAATACTCTCAACGGATTTTAATCAGTTAGGCGTTTTGAAATTTCCTCGTAATGCTTCAGGACCAAACTTACCCACCAATTTGCACGTTTTTTGCGATGCCTCTGGCAAAGCATATGGCGCAGTAGCCTATTTAGTTAACAGTGCACAATTAATTTTACTCACATCTAAAGCAAGAGTTGCTCCCATTATGAAGAGATCTTTACCTCAGATGGAGTTGACTGCATTGCTAGTGGGAGTAAGATTGGCTCATTGCCTGGCAAAGACACTCAGAAATATCCACTTTGGTGAGACTGTAGTGTGGTCAGACAACGAGGCAGTCTTACAATGGGTAAGAAACAATAATAACAAAACTCCTTACGTCAGTAATCGTGTCAGGGAGATTCATGATTTATCTGCTGGATATAAATTTCCACATGTTCCTACTAAGGACAATCCTGCAGATTATTTATCACGAGGATTAACATTAAAACAACTTGTCAAGTCTTCGCTGTGGTTCAATGGACCTTCATGGCTTGTTGGTGGTCAGTGGCCCAAACAAAAGCCACAAGTCATAGTGACCAATATCACCACTCCCATGAAAGAACCAGAACCTCAACGAATATTAGCCATTGATCCTTATCATTATTCTAACTTAAGCAAATTGTTACGAGTGACTGCACACGTGTTTGATTTCCTTGCTAAGGTAGGAATTCGACATAAGTTTCCCAATCCTATCCTCTACTGGATCAAACGTGCACAACAAGAGACATATGGAAGTGAATATGAGAATCTTCCAGAAAAATTGACTAAATCTCTAGGCATCTGGTACGATGCCAACACTCATAACATACTACGATGTGGAGGACGTTTGCTTCATGCAAAAATTGACTTGGACACAAAGAATCCAATTCTTCTACCTCGTCACCACCTCATCACTAAACTTCTTGTCTTACACCACCATCAATATGGTACCTTACATGGTGGAGTTTTAGATACTCTCACCGACCTTAGACAAAAGTACTGGCTTCCTCAAGGTCGTCAGACAGTTAAGACAATTATTAAATCTTGTGTAATCTGTAAGAGATACGACGCTAGAGTATGTCCTTACCCAGGACCTCCACCACTCCCAGAAGAGCGAGTAGTTCATCTTCGTCCTTTCGAAACCACTGGTGTTGATTACACAGGAGCCTTACTCCTCACTGGTAACCCAGATAATATACCAGTGAAGGCGTACATTTGTCTCTTTACGTGTGCTACAACCAGAGGCGTACACTTAGAGGTCACTCCAGACATGAGTGCTGAAGCCTTCATTCAAGCTTTCCGCAGATTTGCTGCCCGCCGATCGTGTCCTAAATTAATGATATCGGACAACGGTTCTAATTTTGTGGCAGGAGAAAGTTGTTTGCGAGAAGTCTGGAACCATCCAGAAGTACAGTCAGTCCTACAGAGACGACAATGTCACTGGAAATTCATAACACCGAGAGCCCCTTGGCAAGGTGGGTTCTATGAGCGAATGGTAGGCACAGTCAAGAAGTGTCTAAGGAAAACTTTACACCAACAAAAGGTCAGTTACTCAGAACTCCAAACTATTGTTGTGGAAATCGAGGCGCGAGTCAATAACCGCCCAATAACCTACCTGTCTGATGATTTCACCCAGAGAGAACCTCTGAGCCCCTCACACTTGATCCATGGAGGTCTACTGAGCCCTCTCATCCCTTTAGCCGAAGAGGACCCTGTAGGCCCGTCACATGTGACCAGAGGAGACTTGGTGGAAAGCTACCAGCATCTTTCTAGAGTTGTTAACAGGTGGAATGAGGTGTGGACTCGAGAGTACCTCACAGCTCTATGAGAGTACCACTACGGAGCTTTGAGTCCTTACAATAAGGTGCAATTAAAACCAGGAGACCTAGTACTAGTCGACAGTGATGGACCAAGGTCAGAGTGGCCTATAGGCAAAATTGTTGCCATTCATCCAGATCATCAAGGTGTCCTGAGAGTAGTTAAAATTTTATGCCGAGGCAACACTACTCTAAAAACTTTAGAGAAGCTGGTTCCCCTTGAACTGACTGAGCAAGAATATCAGCCAGATCCAGTTTCCCCAGTAATTTCCGAGGACAATGATCCTGTTCCTCCAAGCAACCGCCCCACTAGAGCTGCTGCTCAACAATGTAGGCGGAATTTGCAAGCCTATTACAACTCTGAACAAGAGTAATTTCCTTCACCTCCCACTTAGATAACTATGATGATGCTACGATGTGATATCACGTAACAAAACATTACACGTCACTATGACCCAGGATATCCCATCATAGTAGATTCTGTTGTTTAAATTGTGTGAGTTAAAATCTATAAATATTGTGTAGGCTATAAATAACATGTTTCATTTGACATGTAAATAGCAAGACTCAAGTTCTTGTAAGTCCTTGATAAATCCGGGATGTTCGTTATGTGTGTACTAACATACTAACATATTAATCTACTAATGTACTAATCTTAATATCACTTCGGGATAGGTCAGTACTCCACAGTACACTACGACCCTAGAATCCTCCCCCCGGAGTTATGTTGGAAATTTCCAACACCGAATACAACACTGTTGTATTCTCATTACTTATTACTAACTCTATTAATTATTGTAGTAAGTAAAATTAACACCACGTAGAATTCTCATGTACTAATAATTTAATCTGTGCAGTAGGCTAGAATTCTCATGTCACCCGACGCCAGTATTGCGTCAGATTTCATTACAATAAACACATTATATCCAATGTATCTGAGAATTAAATTCGATTCTCTATAACCAAGGCATTCTGTGTGATAATTAATTACAGATAAATTGACCTCCAACTAAAAGCCGAATAGAGCGTTAGAGTCATAGCGGTTATCTAGTAATAAAAGTTAACGTCACAGGTGAATGCCATGGAGAGACATTAATTCCTCTCCCTTATATGTTTACTATCACTAAATTGGCAAATAATATTTCCCTCTTCTAAATAATAAACCCGTCCTGTCTCCAACATTTCAAGCACAAATGCGAGAAATACTAATATTCATGACAATAATTTGTCTAATGAACGCGAGACGCGGCGTGGGTGAGGACCAGCCAGTACACGTGGATGGAAGCTCTCGAGCAGACCTGTCCTCATCGTGTTCACGAGGAGACGCCATTGCCCAGTCATCAGGGTAGACGTTATCCATCCTCAGATGAAAGTCGCCACTGTGAGGCGTGATCAACCTTGCAGATAATATCTTCAACTGGTGTCGGTGTAACATAAGGAACCTTTTTAATCTGGTTCTTGACTACACGTACCAGCCAGTGAAGCGCGCCATTATCCAGGATAGGGTGAAACCAGAGCCTGGGACGCGAATTTCGGCAATCTTAAAACTTATACAGTGCCCATATTAGCTAAGTATCTTCTCCCTATTTGATGCATCCGGTAAGGTGTAGTGTAGTAGCTGGGTGATTGACCGTGACGACGTATACCAACACCAAACCACAGGTCATTACCCATTATCGCCTGTAAATCTTAATTTCTTGAACATAGAGATTCAGTAGTTTAATTAGTTGCTACTGTAAATATTTATTTTGCAGCACGTGAGAAGAATTCTCCCTGCCGCCTTCTCCCATGTTAATCCATCCCACTCGTCAGCCAGCCGAGCCCAGGGAATTAGAGGAAGCGTCGTGGCTTACACAAAGGAATCGTCATTAAGCTAAGATTCCTTTGTATTCATTTATTAAATTTCTGAAATTGCTTACATGCAGAATTCCTTTGGATTAACATGTGTTTATTGTGATTATCATTATAATACTTATAATCTATGTTCCCATTCATGGTAATGACATTGGTTTCACTATAATTCATAGGATTAGATTGTTATAATTTGGATTAGTGAACGAACCACACTAGTTCCTGGACGTACTGAGTTCCAGTAATAACCCCCCAATGTAGGTGTTTGAGGGTTTGATTCATTTAATTATACAGCCCATTAATTATTTCTATGATCATATTCTCTAGTATTTTATCCATAGTTACTGGTTCATCTAGGAATTATCTAATGATCAGAAATTCTCAGTTTCCCTCTTTACTATAAAAGCGGGTGGTCCTTCGTAATTTAATTTACTACATTAATATTTAAATAATCAGATTCAAGCCCCAAATGTCCCACAACTACCCTTGGCATGTTCTTCACTACACTTGACGTGGTGCTCACGACCCTTGACGTCATGTTTACTACCCTTGGCGTGGTGTTCACTACCCTTAACGTGGTGTTCACTACTCTTGGCGTGGTGTTCACTACCCTTAACGTGGTGTTCACTACCCATGACGTCATGTTCACTACCCTTGGCGTGGGGTTCACAAACCTTGGCGTGGTGCTCACCACCCTTGGCGTGGTGTTCACTGCCCTTGGCGTGATGTTCACTACCCATGGCATGGTGTTCACTACCCATGGCGAGGTGTTTACTACCCTTGGCGTGGTGTTCACTACCCTAGGCGTCATGTTCACTACCCTTTGCGTGGTGTTCACTACACTTGGCTTGGTGTTCACTACCCTGCACTTAGTGTTCAATACCTTTGGCATGGTGTTCACTACCCTTGGCATGATGTTCACTACCCTTAGCGTGGTGTTCAATACCATTAGCGTGGTGTTCACTATCCTTGGCGTGGTGTTCACTACCCTTTGCGTGGTGTTCACTACACTTGGCGTGGTGTTCACTACCCTTTGCGTGGTGTTCACTACCCTTGGAGTGGTGTTCACTACCCTTCACGTGGTGTTCACTACCCTGGACGTGGTGTTCACTACCCTTGGCATGGTGTTCACTACCCTTGGCATAGTGTTCACTATCCTTGGCGTGGTGTTCACTACCCTATGCGTGGTGTTCACTACCCTTGGCGTGGTGTTCCCTACCCTTAGCGTGGTGTTCACTGCCCTTGGCGTCATGTTCACTACCCTTTGCGTGGTGTTCACTACCCTTGGCTTGGTGTTCACTACCCTTCACTTAGTGTTCACTACCATTGGCATAGTGTTCACTACCCTTGGCATGGTGTTCACTACCCATAGCGTGGTGTTCACTACCCTTGGCGCGGTGTTCACTATCCTTGGCGTGGTGTTCACTACCCTTGGCGTGGTGTTCAATACCCTTGGCGTGGTGTTCATTATCCGTGGCGTGGTGTTCACTACCCTTGGCGTGGTGTTCACTACCCTTGGCGTGGTGTTCACTATCCTTAGCGTGGTGTTCACAACCCTTGCCGTGGTATTCACTACCCTTGGCGTGGTGTTCACTACCCTTAGCGTGATGTTAACTGAACTTGCCGTGGTGTTCACTACCCATAACATGGTGTTCACTACCCATGGCGTGGTGTTCAATACCCTTAACGTGGTGTTCACTACCCAAGACGTCATGTTCACTACCCTTGGCATGGGGTTCACTAACCTTGGCGTGGTGTTCACCACCCTTGGCGTGGTGTTCACTACCCTTAACGTGGGGTTCACTACCCATGACGTCATGTTCACTACCCTTGGCATGGGGTTCATTAACCTTGGCGTGGTGTTCACCACCCTTGGCGTGGTGTTCACTGCCCTTGGCGTGGTGTTCACTACCCATGGCATGGTGTTCACTACCCATGGCGTGGTGTTTACTACCCTTGGCGTGGTGTTCACTACCCTTCGGTTAGTGTTCACTACCATTGGCATGGTGTTCACTACCCTTGGCATGGTGTTCACTACCCTTAGCGTGGTGTTCAGTACCCTTAGCGTGGTGTTCACTATCCTTGGCATGGTGTTCACTACCCTTGGCGTGGTGTTTACTACCCTTGGCGTGGTGTTCACTACCCTTGGAGTGGTGTTCACTACCCTTCACGTTGTGTTCACTACCCTTCACGTGGTGTTCACTACCCTTGGCATAGTGTTCACTATCCTTGGCGTGGTGTTCACTACCCTATGCGTGGTGTTCACTACCCTTGGCGTGGTGTTCCCTACCCTTAGCGTGGTGTTCACTACCCTTGGCGTCATGTTCACTACCCTTTGCGTGGTGTTCACTACCCTTGGCTTGGTGTTCACTACCCTTCACTTAGTGTTCACTACCATTGGCATGGTGTTCACTACCCTTGGCATGGTGTTCACTACCCATAGCGTGGTGTTCACTACCCTTGGCGTGGTGTTCACTATCCTTGGCGTGGTGTTCACTACCCTTGGCGTGGTGTTCAATACCCTTGGCGTGGTGTTCACTATCCTTGGCGTGGTGTTCACTACCCTTGGCGTGGTGTTCACTACCCTTGGCGTGGTGTTCACTACCCTTTGCGTGGTGTTCACTACCCTTGGTGTGGTGTTCACTATCCTTAGCGCAGTGTTCACTATCCTTGGCGTGGTGTTCACTATCCTTGGCGTGGTGTTCACTACCCCTGGTGTGGTGTTCACTATCCTTGCCGTAGTGTTCACTATCCTTGTGTGGTGTTCACTATCCTTGGCGTGATGTTCACTATCCTTGGCGTGGTGTTCACTATCCTTGGCGTGGTGTTCACTAACCTTGGCGTGGTGTTCACTGAACTTGGCGTGTTGTTCACTATCCTTTGCGTGGTGTTCACTATCCTTGGAGTTGTGTTTACTATCCAAGGCGTGGTGTTCACTATCCTTGGCGTGGTGTTCACTATCCTTAGCGTGGTGTTCACTATCCTTAGCGTGGTGTTCACAACCCTTGCCGTGGTATTCACTACCCTTGGCGTGGTGTTCACTACCCTTAGCGTGATGTTAACTGAACTTGCCGTGGTGTTCACTACCCATAACATGGTGTTCACTACCCATGGCGTGGTGTTCAATACCCTTAACGTGGTGTTCACTACCCAAGACGTCATGTTCACTACCCTTGGCATGGGGTTCACTAACCTTGGCGTGGTGTTCACCACCCTTGGCGTGGTGTTCACTGCCCTTTGCGTGGTGTTCACTACCCATGGCATGGTGTTCACTACCCATGGCGTGGTGTTTATTACCCTTGGCGTGGTGTTCACTACCCTAGGCGTCATGTTCACTACCCTTTGCGTGGTGTTCACTACCCTTGGCTTGGTGTTCACTACCCTTCGGTTAGTGTTCACTACCAATGGCATGGTGTTCACTACCCTTGGCATGGTGTTCACTACTCTTAGCGTGGTGTTCAGTACCCTTAGCGTGGTGTGCACTATCCTTGGCGTGGTGTTCACTACTATTGGCGTGGTGTTCACTACCCTTGGAGTGGTGTTCACTACCCATCACGTGGTGCTCACTACCCTGGACGTGGTGTTCACTACCCTTGGCATGGTGTTCACTACCCTTGGCATAGTGTTCACTACCCTTAGCGTGGTGTTCACTACCCTTGGCATGGTGTTCACTACCCTTGGCGTGGTGTTCCCTACCCTTAGCGTGGTGTTCACTACCCTTAGCGTGGTGTTCACTACCCTTGGCGTCATGTTCACTACCCTTGGCGTGGTGTTCACTATCCTTGGCGTGGTGTTTACTATCCTTGGCGTGGTGTTCACTAACCTTGGCGTGGTGTTCACTGAACTTGGCGTGGTTTTCACTATCCATGGAGTGGTGTTTACTATCCTTGGCGTGGTGTTCACTGAACTAGGCGTGGTGCTTTCAAAATATCCCAATAGTTTTCAAAATATCCCAAACATCCCAAATTCGACCCTTGAGCCTTATTTTCTAGCAAATTCTAGCTCTCGGTACGTATTCGCAGTTTGAAATTACGACTTTTTATATCGAAAGTATGTCAATTACTGAGAGCGGCAAAGGGTCACATTTTGCCCAAACACTTCCCTGCAGTTTTCAAAATATCCCAAACATCCCAAATTTGACCCTTGAGCCATATTTTGGAGTTAAATTCTGGCTCTCTGCACGTATTCGCAGATTGAAATTACGACTTTTTATACCGAAAATATGCCAATTACTGAGAGCGGCGATATGTCACATTTTGCTCAAACTTCCCTGCAATTCTCAAAGTATCCAAAACATCCCAAAATCGACCCTTAAGCCATATTTCAGAGCCAAATTCTGGCTCTCTGCGTGTATTCGCAGTTTGAAATTACAAAATATGCCAATTACTGAAAGCAGCGATGGATCACATTTTGCCCGAACCCTCCGTGCAGATTGAAAAGTATCCCAAACATCTCAAATTGGAAGCTTGAGCCATATTTTGGAGACAAATTCTAGCTCTCTACACGTATTCGCAATTTGAAGTTACGTATTTTTATACCGAAAATATGCCAATTACTAAGAACGGCAAAGGGTCACAATTTGCCCAAACCCTTCCCTGCAGTTTTTAAAATATCCCCAACCTCCCAAATTCGACGCTTGAGCCATATTTTGGAGCCAAATTCTGGCTCTCTGCACGTATTCGCAGTTTGAAATTACGATATTTTATACCGAAAATATGCCAATTACTGAGAGCGGCGAAGGGTCACATTTTGACCCCCCACCTTCCTGCAGTATTCAAAATATCATAAACATCTCAAATTTGACCCTTGAGCCATATTTTGGAGCCAAATTCTGGCTCTCTGCACGTATTCGCTGATTGAAAATACGAATTTTTATACCGAAAATATGCCAATTACTGAGAGCGGCGAAAGGTCACATTTTGACCCCCCACCTCCCTGCAGTATTCAAAATATCACAAACATCCCAAATTCGACGCTTGAGCCACATTTTGGAGCCAAATTCTGGCTCTCTGCACGTATTTACAGTTTGAAATTACGATTTTTATACTGAAAATATCTTAATTACTGAGAGCAGCGATTGGTCACATTTTGCCCAAACCCCCCCTGCAGTTTCCAAAGTATCCCAAACATCCCAAATTCGACCCTTGAGCAATATTTTGGAGCCAAATTCTGGCTCTCTGCACATATTCGCAGTTTGAAATTGCGGCTTTTTATACCGAAACTATGCCCATTACTGATATTGGCGATGGGTCACATTTTCACCAAACACCCCCTGCAGTTTTCAAAATATCCCAAACATCCCAAATTTGACCCTTGAGCCTTATTTTGGAACTAAATTGTGGATCTGGGCACGTATTCGCAGTTTGAAATGACGATTTTTTATACAGAAAATATGCCAATTACTGAGTGCAGCGATGGGTCTTATTTTGCCTAAACCCCTCTGCAATTGTCAAAATATCCAAAACATCCCAAATTCGACCTTCGAGCCATATTTTTGGAGCCAAATTCTGGCTCTCTGCACGTATCCGCAGTTTGAAATTACGAATTTTTATAACCGAAAATATGCAAATTACTGAGAGCGGCGATGGGTCACATTTTGCCCAAACCTTCCTGCAGTTTTCAAAATATCCGAAACATCCCAAATTCGACCCTTGAGCCTTATTTTGGAGCAAATTCTGGCTCTCGGTACGTGTTCGCAGTTTGAAGTTCCGACTGTTTATACCGAAAATATGCAAATTACTGAGAGCGGCAAGGGGTCACATTTTGCCCAAAACCCTTCCCTGCAGTTTTCAAAATATCCCAAACATCCCAAATTCGACCCCTGAGCCATATTTTGGAGTTAAATTCTGGCGCTCTGCACGTATTCGCAGATTGAAATTACTACTTTTTATACCGAAAATATGCCAATTACTGAGAGCAGCGATGGGTCACATTTTGCCCAAACTCCCCCCCCCTTCAGTTTCCAAAGTATTCCAAACATCCCAAATTCGACGCTTGAGCAATATTTTTAAGCCAAATTCTGGCTCTCCGCACATATTCGTAGTTTGATATTACGACTTTTTATACCGAAAATTTGCCCATTACTGATAGCGGCGATGGGTCACATTTTCACTAAACCCCCCTGCAGTTTTCAAAATATCCCAAACATCCCAAATTTGACCCTTGAGCCGTATTTTGGAACCAACTTCTGGATCTGTGCACGTATTCGCAGTTTGAAATGACGAATTTTTATACAGAAAATATGCCAATTACTGAGTGCAGCGATGGGTTTTATTTTGCCTAAACCCGTCTGCAGTTGTCAAAATATCCAAAACATCCCAAATTCGACCATTGAGCCAGTTTTTTGGAGCCAAATTCTGGCTCTCTGCACGTATTCACAGATTGAAATTACGATTTTTATACCGTAAATATGCCAATTACTGAGAGCGGCGATGGGTCACATTTTGTCCAAACTCCCCTGCATATCTCAAAGTATCCAAAACATCCCAAAATCGATCCTTGAGCCATATTTTAGAGCCAAATTCTGGCTCTCTGCGTGTATTCGCAGTTTGAAATTACAAAATATGCCAATTACTGAAAGCGGCGATAGATCACATTTTGCTCGAACCCTCCCTGCAGATTTAAAAGTATCCCAAACATCCCAAAATGTAAGCTTGAGCCATATTTTGGAGTCAAATTCTAGCTCTCTGCACGTATTCTCAATTTGAAGTTACGTATTTTTATACCGAAAATATGCCAATTACTAAGAGCGGCGAAGGGTCACATTTTGCCCAAACCCTTGCCTGCAGTTTTCAAAATATCCCAAACATCCCAAATTCGACGCTTGAGCCATATTTTGGAGCCAAATTCTGGCTCTCTGCACGTATTTGCAGTTTGAAATTACGATATTTTATACCGAAAATAGGCCAATTACTGATAGCGGCGAAGGGTCACATTTTGCCCCCCCCCCCTGCAGTGTTCAAAATATCATAAACATCTCAAATTCGACCCTTGAGCCATATTTTGGAGCCAAATTCTGGCTCTCTGCACGTATTCGCTGATTGAAATTACGAATTGTTGTACCGAAAATATGCCAATTACTGAAAGCTGCGATGGATCACAATTTGCCCGAACCCTCTCTGCGGTTTAAAAGTATCCCAAACATCCCAAATTCGACGCTTGAGCCATATTTTGGAGTCAAATTCTCGCTCTCTGCACGTATTCGCAGTTTGAAATTACGTCTTTTTATACCAAAAATGTGCTAATTACTGAAAGCTGCGATGGATCACATTTTACCCAAACACTCCCTGCACTTTTTAAAATATCCCAAACATCCCAAATTCGACGCTTGAGCCATATTTTGGAGTCAAAATCTCTTTCTCTGCACGTATTCGCAGTTTGAAATTACGTCTTTTTATACCGAAAATATGCCAATTACTGAAAGCTGCGATGGATCACATTTTGCCCAAACACTCCCTGCAGTTTTTAAAATATTACAAACATCCTAAATATGACGCTTGAGCCACATTTTGGAGCCAAATTCTGGCTCTCTGCACGTAATCACAGTTTGAAATTATGATTTTTATACTGAAAATATATTAATTACTGAGAGCAGCGATGGATCACATTTGGCCCAAACCCCCCCTGCAGTTTCCAAAGAATCCCAAACATCCCAAATTCGAAGCTTGAACAATAATTTGGAGCAAAATTCTGGCTCTCTGCACATATTCGCAGTTTGAAATTGCGACTTTTTATCCTGAAAATATGCCCATTACTGATAGCGTTGATTGGTAAAATTTTCACCAACCCCCCCCCCCCCCCCCCGGCAGTTTTCAAAATATCCCAAACATCCCAAATTAGACCCTTGAGCCATATTTTGGAACCAAATTCTGGATCTGTGCACGTATTCGCAGTTTGAAATGACGACTTTTTATACAGAAAATATGCCAATTACTGTGTGCAGCGATAGGTCTTATTTTGCCTAAACCCCTCTGCAGTTGTCAAAATGTCAAAAACATCCCAAATTCTACCTTTGAGCCATATTTTTGGAACCAAATTCTGGCTCTCTGCACGTATTCGCAGTTTAAAATTACGAATTTTTATACGACAATATGTCAATTACTGAAAGCGGCGATGGATCACATTTTGCCCAAACCCTCCCTGCAGTTCTCAAAATATCCCAAACATCCAAAATTCGACGCTTGAGCCATATTTTGGAGAAAAGTTCTGGCTCTCTACACGTATTTGAAGTTTGAAGTTACTTTTTATACCGAAAATATGCCAATTACTGAGAGCTGCGATGGGTCACATTTTGCCCAAAATCCACTTGCAGTTTTCAAATTATCCAAAACATCCAAAATTCGAAGCTTGAGTCATATTTTGGGGCCAAATTCTGGCTCTCTGCACGTATTCGCAGTTTGAAATTACGATATTTTATACCGAAAATATGCCAATTACTGAGAGCAGCGATGGGTCACATTTTTGCCCAAACCCCCCTGCAGTTTTCAAAATATCCTAAACATCATAAATTCGACCCTTGAGCCTTATTTTCGAGCAAATTCTGGCTCTCGGTACGTGTTCGCCGTTTTAAATAACGACTTTTTATACCGAGGATATGCCAATTACTGAGAGCGGTAAAGGGTCACATTTTGCCCAAACCCTTCCCTGCAGTTTTAAAAATATCCCAAACATCCCAAATTCGACCCTTGAGCCATATTTTGGAGTTAAATTCTGGCTCTCTGCACGTATTCGCAGATTGAAATTACGACTTTTTATTCCGAAAATATGCCAATTACTGAGAGCGGCGATGGGTCACATTTTGCCCAAACTCCCCTGCAATTCTCAAAGTATCCAAAACATCCCAAAATCAACCCTTGAGCCATATTTTAGAGCCAAATTCTGGCTCTCTGCGTGTATTCGCAGTTTGAAATTACAAAATATGCCAATTACTGAGAGCGGCGATGGATCACATTTTGCCCGAACCCTCCCTGCAAATTTAAAAGTATCCCAAACATCCCAAATTGGAAGCTTGAGCCATATTTTGGAGTCAAATTCTAGCTCTCTGCACGTATTCGCAATTTGAAGTTACGTATTTTTATACCGAAAATATGCCAATTACTAAGAGCGACGAAGGGTCACATTTTGCCCAAACCCTTCCTGCAGTTTTCAAAATATCCCAAACATCCCAAATTCGACGATTGAGCCATATTTTGGAGAAAATTCTGGCTCTCTGCACGTATTCGCAGTTTGAAATTACGATATTTTATACCGAAAATATGCCAATTACTGATAGCGGTGAAGGGTCACATTTTGCCCCCCCCCCCTGCAGTGATCAAAATATCATAAACATCTTAAATTCGACCCTTGAGCCATATTTTGGAGCCAAATTCGGGCTCTCTGCACGTATTCGCAGATTGAAATTACGAATTTTTATACCGAAAATATGCCAATTACTGAGTGCGGCGATGGGTCACATTTTCACCAAACCCCCCTGCAGTTTTCAAAATATCCAAAACATCCTAAATTCGACTTTTGAGCCATTTTTTTTGGAGCCAAATTCTGGCTCTCTGCACGTATTCGCAGTTTGAAATTACGACTTTTTATACCGAAAATATGCCAATTACTGAGAGCGGCGATGGGTCACATTTTGCCCAAACCCCCACCTGCAGATTTCAAAATGTACCAAACATCCCAAATTCGACCCTTGAGCTATATTTCGGAGTCAAATTCTGGCTCTCTGCATGTATTCGTAGTTTGAAAATACGTCTTTTTATAACGACAATATGCTAATTGCAAAAACCAGTGATGGATCACATTTTGCCTAAACTCTCCCTGCAGTTTTCAAAATATTCCAAACATCCCAAATTCGACGTTTGAGCAATATTTAAGAGAAAAATTCTGGCTCTCTGCACGTATTCGCAGTTTGAAATTACGACTTTTTATACCAAAAATATGTTAATTACTGAGAGTGGCGATGGGTCACATTTTGAACAAATATCCCATGCAGTTTCCAAAATATCCCAAATATCCTAAATTCGACGCTTGAGCCATATTTTGGAGCCAAATTCTGGCTCTCTGCACGTATTCGCAGTTTGAAATTGCGATTTTTTTAGCGAAAATATGGCAATTACTGAGAGCGGCGATGGGTCACATTTTCACCAAACCCCCCTGCAGTTTTCAAAACATCCCAAACATCCCAAATTTGACCCTTGAGCCAAATTTTGGAAGAAAATTCTGGCTCTCTACACGTATTAGAAGTTTGAAGTTACTTTTTATACCGAAAATATGCCAATTACTTTGAGCAGCGATGGGTCACATTTTGCTCAAAATCCCCCTGCAGTTTTCAAAATATCCAAAACATCCCTAATTCGAAGGTTGAGCCATATTTTGGCGCCAAATTCTGGCTCTCTGCACGTAGTCGCAGTTTGAAATTACAAAATATGCCAATTACTGAGAGCGGCGATGGATTATACCGAAAATATGCATATTACTGAAAGCAGCGATGGGTCACATTTTGCCCAAACCCCCGTGTAGTTTTCAAAATATCCCAAACATCCCAAATTCTACCCTTTGAGCCTTATTTTCGAGCAAATTCTGGCTCTCGGTACGTGTTCGCAGTTTGAAATTACGACTTTTTATACGAAAAATATAACAATTACTGAGAGCGGCAGAGGGTCACATTTTGCCCAAACCCTTCCCTGCAGTTTTCAAAATATCCCAAACATCCCAAATTCGACCCTTGAGCCATATTTTGGAGTTAAATTCTGGCTCTCTGCACGTATTAGCCGATTGAAATTACGACTTTTTATACCGAAATATGGCAATTACTGAGAGCGGCGATAGGTCACATTTTGCCCAAACTCCCCTGCAATTCTCCAAGAATCCAAAACATCCCAAAATCGCCCCTTGAGCCATATTTTAGAGCCAAATTCTGGCTCTCTGCGTGTAATCGCAGTTTGAAATTACAAAATATGCCAATTACTGAGAGCGGCGATGGATTACATTTCGCCCGAACCCTCCCTGCAGATTTAAAAGTATCCCAAACATCCCAAATTCGAAGCTTGCACCATATTTTGGAGTCATATTCTCGCTCTCTGCACGTATTCGCAGTTTGAAGTTACTTCTTTTTATACCGAATCCAAATTCGGATTCGAATTTATACCATCCCAAATTCGATAATTACTAGGAGCAGCGAAGGGTCAAATTTTGCCCAAATCGCCCTGCAGTTTTCAAAATATCCCAAATATCCCAGATTCGACGCTTGAGCCATATTTTGGAGCCAAATTCTGGCTCTCTGCACGTATTCGCAGTTTGAAATTACGATATTTTAAACCGAAAATATGCCAATTACTGAGAGCGGCGAAGTGTCACATTTTGCCCCCCCCCCTACAGTGTTCAAAATATCTTAAACATCTCAAATTCGACCCTTGAGCCATATTTTGGAGCCAAATTCTTTATCTCTGCACGTATTCGCAGATTGAAATTACGAATTTTTATACCGAAAATATGCCAATTACTGAGAGCGACGATGGGTCACAATTTGCCCAAACCTCCTTCAATTCTCAAAATATCCCAAACATCCAAAATTCGACCCTTGAGCCATATTTTGGAGCCAAATTCTGGCTCTCTGCATGTATTCACAATTCGAAATTACTGCTTTTTATATCGAAAATATGGCAATTCCGGTTAGCGGCGATGGATCACATTTTGCCCGAACCCTCCCTGCAGTTTAAAAGTATCCCAAACATCCCAAATTCGACGCTTGAGCCATATTTTGGAGTCAAATTCTCGCTCTCTGCACGTATTCGCAGTTTGAAATTACGTCTTTTTAAACCAAAAATGTGCTAAATACTGAAAGCTGCGATGGATCATATTTTGCCCAAACACTCCCTACAGTTTTTAAAATATCCCAAACATCCCAAATTCGACGCTTGAGCCATATTTTGGAGTCAAATTCTCGCTCTGTGCACGTATTTGCAGTTTGAAATTACGTCTTTTTATACCGAAAATATGCCAATTACTGAAAGCTGCGATGGATCACATTTTGCTCAAAAACTCACTGCAGTTTTTAAAATATCACAAACATCCCAAAGTCGACGCTTGAGCCACATTTTGGAGCCAAATTCTGGCTCTCTGCACGTATTCACAGTTTGAAATTACGACTTTTTATACCGAAAATATGCCAATTACTGAGAGCGGCGATGGGTCACATATTCACCAAACCCCCCTGCAGTTTTCAAAATATCCCAAACATCCCATATTTGACCTTTGAGCCATATTTTGCTCTTGCAAAATATGGCATATGACATCACTTCACACATCAAATTTTGCCCAAACCCCCCTGCAGTTTTCAAAATATCTTAAACATCCAAAATTCGACCCATGAGCAATATTTTGGAGCCAAATTCTGGCTCTTTGCACGTATTTGCAGTTTAAAATTACGAACTTTTATACAAAAAATATGCCAATTACTGAGAGCAGCGATGGGTCAAATTTTGTCCACGCCCCCCTCGGCAATTTTCAGAATATCCCAAACATCCCAAATTTGACCCGTGAGCCATATTTTGGAGCCTAATTCTGGCTCCCTGCATGTATTCGCAGTTTTAAACTACGACTTTTTATACCGAAAATATGCCAATTACTGAAAGCGGCGATGGATCACATTTTGCCCAAACCCTCCCTGCAGTTTTCAAAATATCACAACATCCATAATTCCACGCAAGGTCCATATTTTGGAGCAAAATTCTGGCTCTCTGCGTATTCGCAGTTTGAAATTACGACATTTTGTAACGAAAATATGCCAATTACTGAGAGCAGCGATGGGTCTCATTTTGCCCAAACCCCACCTGCAGTTTTCAAAATATCCCAAACATATCAAACTCGAAGCTTGAGCCATATTTAAGAGCCAAATTCTGGCTCTCTGCACGTATTTGCAGTTTGAAATTACGTCTTTTTATACAGAAAATAAGCCAATTACTGAAAGCGGCGATGGATCACATTTTGCCCAAACCCTCCATTCAGTTTTCAAAATATCCCAAACATCCCAAATTCGAAGCTTGAGCCATATGTTGGAGCCTAATTCTGGCTTTCTGCTTGTATTCGCAGTTTGAAATTACGAATTTTTACACCGAAAATATATTAATTACTGAGAGCTGAGATGGGTCACCTTTTGCCCAAACCCCCCCCTGCAGTTTTCAAAATATTCCAACTATCCCAAATTCGAAGCTTGAGCCATATTTTGGAGCCAAATTGTGACTTTCGGCACGTGTTCGCAGTTTGAAATTACGACTTTTTATACAGAAAATATGCCAATTACTAAGAGCGACGATGGGTTACATTTTGCCCAAACCCCATGCAGTTTTCAAAATATCCCAAACATCCCAAGTTCGACCCTTGAGCTATATTTTGGAGCCAAATTCTGGCTCTCTGCACGTATTTGCAGTTTGAATTTATGTCTTTTTATACCGAAAATATGCAAATTACTGAAGGCAGCGATGGGTCACATTTTGCCCAAAATCCCCTGCAGTTTTCAAAATATCATAAACATCCCAAAGCTTTGAAGCTTTTACCATGTTTTGGAGCCAAATTCTGTCTTTCTGCACGTATTCGCAGATTGAAATTACGACTTTTTATACAGAAAATATGCCAAATACTGAGAGAAGAGATGGGTCACATTTAACTAATTCGATTAATAAATCCCAGTGTCCTATTCGCCTTATTACGAACATTCATGCATTGATCCTTTTGTTTTAAATTCTTACTAATCATAACTCCCAGATCCCTTTCGCAATCCGACTTCGCAATCTCAACACCATTTAGCTCGTATCTTGTAACTCTATCATCATTACCTAGCCTCAGAACTTAACATTTATCAGCATTAAACTGCATTTGCCAATCATTTGACCATTTCAAAACTCTATCTAGATCAACTTGAAGTGATAGTGAGTCCTCCTCCGAATTAATTTCCCTACCGATTTTCGTATCATCGGCAAATTTGCAAATGTTGCTACTCAAACCTGAATCTAAATCATTTATATATATTATAAACAACAGAGGTCCCAGGACAGAGCCCTGAGGTACTCCACTAACAACATTATCCCACTCTGACTTAACCCCATTTATACTAACTCTGTTTCCTTTGGAATAGCCATGCCCTAATCCAAGTTAATATAGCTCCCCCAATACCATGAGCTTCTTTTTTTTTAATTAGTCTTTCATGTGGCACTGTATCAAAAGCTTTGCTAAAGTCAAGGTACACAACATCACAATATGTTGGTACACAACAAGGTACACAAAACATATTGGGAAAACTGCAGTGGATTTTGGGCAAAATGTGACCCATCGCCGCTCTCAGTAATTGGCATATTTTCGGGATAAAAAGTCGTAATTTCAAACTAGGGGGGGGGGGGGGGTTTGGGCAAAATGTGACCCATCGCCGCTCTCAGTAATTAACATATTTTCGGTTTAAAAAGTCGTAATTTCAAACTGCGAACACGTGCAGAGAGCCAAAATTTGGCTCCAAAATATGGCTAAAGCGTCGAATTTGGGATGTTTAGGATATTTTAAAAACAACAGGGAGGGTTTAGGCAGAATGTGATCCATCGCCGCTTTAAGTAATTGGCATTTTTTCGGAATAAAAAGACGTAATTTCAAACTGCGAATACGTGCAGAGAGCCAGAATTTGGCTTCAAAATATTGCTCACGTGTCGAACTTGGAATGTTGGGGATATTTTGAAAACTGAAGGGGGTGATTGGGCAAAAAGGAACCCATCGCAGCTCTCAGTAATTAGCATATTTTCTGTATAAAAAGTCGCATTTTCAAAATGCGAACACGTGCCGAGAGCTAGAATTTGGCTCTAAAATATGGCTCAAGCGTCAAATTTGGGATGTTTGGGAGGTTTTGGGCAAAATGTGACCCATCTCTTCTCTCAGTATTTGGCATATTTTCGGTATAAAAAGTCGAAATTTCAAACTGCAAATACGTGCAGAGAGCCAGAATTTGGCTCCAAAATATAGCTCAAGGGTCGAATTTGGGATGTTTGGAATATTTTGAAAACTACAGGGGGGTTTGGGCAAAATGTGACCCATCGCCGCTCTCAGTAATTGGCATATTTTCGGTATAAAAAGTCGTAATTTCAAACTGCGAACACGTGCAGAAAGCCAGAATTTGGCTCCAAAACATGGTAAAAGCTTCAAATTTGGGATGTTTGGGATATTTTGAAAACTGCATGGGGTTTGGGCAAAATGTAACCCATCGTCGCTCTTAGTAATTGGCATATTTTCTGTATAAAAAGTCGTAATTTCAAACTGCGAACACGTGCCGAAAGTCAGAATTTGGCTCCAAAATATGGCTCAAGCTTCGAATTTGGGATAGTTGGAATATTTTGAAAACTGCAGGGGGGGGTTTGGGCAAAAGGTGACCCATCTCAACTCTCAGTAATTAAGATATTTTCGGTATAAAAAGTCGTAATTTCAAAGAGCGAATACATTCAGAAAGCCAGAATTTGGCTCCAACATATGGCTCAAGCTTCGAATTTGGGATGTTTGGGATATTTTGGGAACTGCAGGGGGGGGGGGGGGGATTTGGGCAAAATGTGAACTATCACCGCTCTCATTAATTGGCATATTTTCGGTATAAAAATTCGTAATTTCAAACTGCGAATACACAGAGAGCCAGAATTTGGCTCCAAAATATGGACCTAGCGTCGAATTTGGGATGTTTGGGATATTTTCAAAACTGCAGGGAGGGTTTGGGCAAAATGAGATCCATCGCCGCTTTCAGTAATTGGCATATTTTCGGTATAAAAAGTCGTAGTTTTAAACTGC
Source organism: Procambarus clarkii (assembly GCF_040958095.1). NCBI lineage: Eukaryota > Metazoa > Arthropoda > Malacostraca > Decapoda > Cambaridae > Procambarus > Procambarus clarkii. Next base: position 1,336,060 of record NC_091169.1, read on the forward strand.
GAATACATGCAGAGAGCCAGAATTTGGCTCCAAAATAAGCTCAAGGGTCGAATTTGGCATATTTGGGATATTTTGAAAATTGCGGGGGGGGGGGGGGGGTGGGCGTGGGCAAAATTTGATATATCGCTGCTCTCAGTAATTGACCTATTTTTGGTATAAAAATTCGTAATTTTAAATTGCAAATACGTGCAAAGAGCCAGAATTTGGCTCCATAATATGACTCGTGGGTCGAATTATGGATGTTTAAAATATTTTGAAAACTGCAGGGGGGTTTGGGCAAAATGTGATCCATCGCCGCCTTTAGTAATTGGCATATTTTAGGTATAAAAAGTCGTAAATTCAAACTAATGGGGGGGGAGGGTGGGGAGGGAAAAAGGAACCCATCGCAGCTCTCAGTAATTAGCATATTTTCTGTATTAAAATTCGTAATTTCAAACTGCGAACACGTGCAGAGAGCCAGAATTTGGTTCCAAAATATGGCTCATGCTTCGAATTTGGGATGTTTGGGATATTTTGGAAACTGCAGGGGGGGTTTGGGCAAAATGTGAACCATCGCTGCATTAGTAATTGTTATATTTTCGGTATAAAAATTCGTATTTTTAAACTGCAAATACGTGCCGAGAGCCAGAATTTGTCTCCAAAATATGATTAAAACGTCGAACTTGGATTGTTTGGGATATTTTGAAAACTACAGGGGACATTGGACAAAATGTGAGCCATCGCCGCGCTCAGTAATTGGCATATTTTCGGTGGAAAAATTCGTAATTTCAAACTGCGAACACGTGCAGAGAACCAGAATTTGGCTCCAAAATATGGCTCAAGCGTCGAATTTGGGATGTTTGGCACATTTTGAAAACTGAATGGAGGATTTGGGCAAAATGTGATCCATCGCCGCTTTCAGTAATTGGCTTATTTTCTGTATAAAAAGACGTAATTTCAAACTGCGAATACGTGCAGAGAGCCAGAATTTGGCTCTTAAATATGGCTCAAGCTTCGAGTTTGATATGTTTGAGATATTTTGAAAACTGCAGGTGGGGTTTGGGCAAAATGAGACCCATCGCTGCTCTCAGTAATTGGCATATTTTCGGTATAAAAAGACGTAATTTCAAACTGCGAATACGTGCAGAGTGCCTGAATTTGGCTCCAAAATATGGCTCAATGGTCGAGTTTGGGAGGTTTGGGATATTTTGAGAATTGCATGTGGGTTTGGGCAAAATCTGACCCATCGCCGCTATATGTAATTGGCATATTTTCGGTATAAAAAGCCGTAATTTCAAACTGCGAATACGTGCAGAGAGCCAGAATTTGGCTGCAAAATATAGCTCAAGCTTCGAATTTGGGATGGTTGGGATATTTTGAAAACTGCAGGGGGGGTTTGGGCAAAATGTGACCCATCGCAGTAGTCAGTAATTAATATATTTTCGGTATAAAAAGTCGTAATTTCAAACTGCGAATACGTGCAGAAAGCCAGAATTTGGCTCCAACATATGGTTCAAGTTTCGAATTTCGGATGTTTGGGATATTTTGGGAACGGCAGGGGGGGTTTGGTCAAAATGAGACCCATTGCCGCTCTCAGTAAGTGGCATATTTTCGTTACAAAATGTCGTAATTTCAAACTGCGAATACGCAGAGAGACAGAATCTTCCTCCAAAATATGGACCTTGCGTGGAATTTTGGATGTTGTGATATTTTGAAAACTGCAGGGAGGGTTTGGGCAAAATGTGACCCATCGCCGCTCTCACTAATTGGCATATTTTCGGTATAAAAAGTCGTAATTTCAAACTGCGAACACGTGCAGAAAGCCAGAATTTGGCTCCAAAACATGGTAAAAGCTTCAAATTTGGGATGTTTGGGATATTTTGAAAACTGCATGGGGTTTGGGCAAAATGTAACCCATCGTCGCTCTTAGTAATTGGCATATTTTCTGTATAAAAAGTCGTAATTTCAAACTGCGAACACGTGCCGAAAGTCAGAATTTGGCTCCAAAATATGGCTCAAGCTTCGAATTTGGGATAGTTGGAATATTTTGAAAACTGCAGGGGGGGTTTGGGCAAAAGGTGACCCATCTCAGCTCTCAGTAATTAAGATATTTTCGGTATAAAAAGTCGTAATTTCAAAGTGCGAATACATTCAGAAAGCCAGAATTTGGCTCCAACATATGGCTCAAGCTTCGAATTTGGGATGTTTGGGATATTTTGGGAACTGCAGGGGGGGGGGGATTTGGGCAAAATGTGAACTATCACCACTCTCATTAATTGGCATATTTTCGGTATAAAAATTCGTAATTTCAAACTGCGAATACACAGAGAGCCAGAATTTGGCTCCAAAATATGGACCTAGCGTCGAATTTGGGATGTTTGGGATATTTTCAAAACTGCAGGGAGGGTTTGGGCAAAATGAGATCCATCGCCGCTTTCAGTAATTGGCATATTTTCGGTATAAAAAGTCGTAGTTTTAAACTGCGAATACATGCAGAGAGCCAGAATTTGGCTCCAAAATAAGCTCAAGGGTCGAATTTGGCATATTTGGGATATTTTGAAAATTGCGGGGGGGGGGGGGGGGCGTGGGCAAAATTTGATATATCGCTGCTCTCAGTAATTGACATATTTTTGGTATAAAAATTCGTAATTTTAAATTGCAAATACGTGCAAAGAGCCAGAATTTGGCTCCAAAATATGACTCGTGGGTCGAATTATGGATGTTTAAAATATTTTGAAAACTGCAAGGGGGTTTGGGCAAAATGTGATCCATCGCCGCCTTTAGTAATTGGCATATTTTAGGTATAAAAAGTCGTAAATTCAAACTAGGGGGGGGGGAGGGTGGGGAGGGAAAAAGGAACCCATCGCAGCTCTCAGTAATTAGCATATTTTCTGTATTAAAATTCGTAATTTAAAACTGCGAACACGTGCAGAGAGCCAGAATTTGGTTCCAAAATATGGCTCATGCTTCGAATTTGGGATGTTTGGGATATTTTGGAAACTGCAGGGGGGGTTTGGGCAAAATGTGAACCATCGCTGCATTAGTTATTGTTATATTTTCGGTATAAAAATTCGTATTTTTAAACTGCAAATACGTGCCGAGAGCCAGAATTTGTCTCCAAAATATGATTAAAACGTCGAACTTGGATTGTTTGGGATATTTTGAAAACTACAGGGGACATTGGACAAAATGTGAGCCATCGCCGCGCTCAGTAATTGGCATATTTTCGGTGGAAAAATTCGTAATTTCAAACTGCGAACACGTGCAGAGAGCCAGAATTTGGCTCCAAAATATGGCTCAAGCGTCGAATTTGGGATGTTTGGCACATTTTGAAAACTGAATGGAGGATTTGGGCAAAATGTGATCCATCGCCGCTTTCAGTAATTGGCTTATTTTCTGTATAAAAAGACGTAATTTCAAACTGCGAATACGTGCAGAGAGCCAGAATTTGGCTCTTAAATATGGCTCAAGCTTCGAGTTTGATATGTTTGAGATATTTTGAAAACTGCAGGTGGGGTTTGGGCAAAATGAGACCCATCGCTGCTCTCAGTAATTGGCATATTTTCGGTATAAAAAGACGTAATTTCAAACTGCGAATACGTGCAGAGTGCCTGAATTTGGCTCCAAAATATGGCTCAATGGTCGAGTTTGGGAGGTTTGGGATATTTTGAGAATTGCAGGTGGGTTTGGGCAAAATCTGACCCATCGCCGCTATATGTAATTGGCATATTTTCGGTATAAAAAGCCGTAATTTCAAACTGCGAATACGTGCAGAGAGCCAGAATTTGGCTCCAAAATATAGCTCAAGCTTCGAATTTGGGATGGTTGGGATATTTTGAAAACTGCAGGGGGGGTTTGGGCAAAATGTGACCCATCGCAGTAGTCAGTAATTAATATATTTTCGGTATAAAAAGTCGTAATTTCAAACTGCGAATACGTGCAGAAAACCAGAATTTGGCTCCAACATATGGTTCAAGTTTCGAATTTCGGATGTTTGGGATATTTTGGGAACTGCAGGGGGGGTTTGGTCAAAATGAGACCCATTGCCGCTCTCAGTAAGTGGCATATTTTCGTTACAAAATGTCGTAATTTCAAACTGCGAATACGCAGAGAGACAGAATTTTCCTCCAAAATATGGACCTTGCGTGGAATTTTGGATGTTGTGATATTTTGAAAACTGCAGGGAGGGTTTGGGCAAAATGTGATCCATCGCCGCTTTCAGTAATTGGCATATTTTCGGTATAAAAAGTCGTAGTTTAAAACTTCGAATACATGCAGGGAGCCAGAATTAGGCTCCAAAATATGGCTCACGGGTCAAATTTAGGATGTTTGTGATTTTCTGAAAATTGCCTAGTGGGGCGTGGACAAAATTTGACCCATCGCTGCACTCAGTAATTGGCATATTTTTGGTATAAAATTTCGTAATTTTAAACTGCAAATACGTGCAAAGAGCCAGAATTTGGCTCCAAAATATTGCTCATGGGTCGAATTTTGGATGTTTAAGATATTTTGAAAACTGCAGGGGGGTTTGGGCAAAATTTGATGTGTGAAGTGATGTCATATGCCATGTTTTGCAAGAGCAAAATATGGCTCAAAGGTCAAATTTGGGATGTTTGGGATATTTTGAAAACTGCAGGGGGGTTTGGTGAAAATGTGACCCATCGCCGCTCTCAGTAATTGGCATATTTTCGGTATAAAAAGTCGCAATTTCAAACTTCGAATATGTGCAGAGAGCCAGAATTTGGCTCCAAAATATGGCTCAAGCGTCGAATTTGGGATGTTTGGGATACTTTGGTAACTGCAGGGGGGGTCTGGGCAAATTGTGACCCATCGTCGCTCTCAGTAATTGGCATATTTTCGGTATAAAAAGTCGTAATTTCAATCTGCGAATACGTGCAGAGAGAAAGAATTTGGCTCCAAAATATGGCTCAAGGGTAGAATTTGAGATGTTTATGATATTTTGAACACTGTAGGGGGGGGGGGCAAAATGTGACACTTCGCCGCTCTAAGTAATTGGCATATTTTCGGTTTAAAATATCTTAATTTCAAACTGCGAATACGTGCAGAGAGCCTGAATTTGGCTCCAAAATATGGCTCCAGCGTCGAATCTGGGATGTTTGGGATATTTTGAAAACTGCAGGGCGATTTGGGCAAAATGTGACCCTTCGCTGCTCCTAGTAATTATCGAATTTGGGATGGTATAAATTCGAATCCGAATTTGGATTCGGTATAAAAAGAAGTAACTTCAAACTGCGAATACGTGCAGAGAGCGAGAATATGACTCCAAAATATGGTGCAAGCTTCGAATTTGGGATGTTTGGGATACTTTTAAACCTGCAGGGAGGGTTCGGGCAAAATGTAATCCATCGCCGCTCTCAGTAATTGGCATATTTTGAAATTTCAAACTGCGATTACATGCAGAGAGCCAGAATTTGGCTCTAAAATATGGCTCAAGGGTCGATTTTGGGATGTTTTGGATACTTTGAGAATTGCAGGGGAGTTTGGGCAAAATGTGACCTATCGCCGCTCTCAGTAATTGCCATATTTCGATATAAAAAATCGTAATTTCAATCTGCGAATACGTGCAGAGAGCCAGAATTTAACTCCAAAATATGGCTCAAGGGTCGAATTTGGGATGTTTGCGATATTTTGGAAACTGCAGGGAAGGGTTTGGGCAAAATGTGACCCTTTGCCGCTCTCAGTAATTGGCATATTTTTCGTATAAAAAGTCGTAATTTCAAACAGCGAACACGTACCGAGAGCCAGAATTTGCTCGAAAATAAGGCTCAAGGGTAGAATTTGGGATGTTTGGGATATTTTGAAAACTACATGGGGGTTTGGGCAAAATGTGACCCTTCGCTGCTCTCAGTAATTGGCATATTTTCGGCATAAAATATCGTAATTTCAGACTGCGAATACGTGCAGAGAGCCAGAATTTGGCTCCAAAAAATGGCTCAAAAGTCGAATTCAGGATGTTTTGGATATTTTGAAAACTCCAGGGGGGTTTAGTGAAAATGTGACCCATCGCCGCACTCAGTAATTGGCATATTTTCGGTATAAAAATTCGTAATTTCAATCTGCGAATACGTGCAGAGAGCCGGAATTTTTCTCCAAAATATGGCTCAAATGTCGAATTTAAGATGTTTATGATATTTTGAACACTGCAGGGGGGGGGGGGCAAAATGTGACCGTTCGCCGCTCTCAGTAATTGGCATATTATCGGTATAAAATATCGTAATTTCACACTGCGAATACGTGCAGAGAGCAAGAATTTGCTCCAAATATGGCTCAATCGTCGAATTTGGGATGTTTGGGATGTTTTGAAAACTGCAGGAAGGGTTTGGGCAAAATCTGACCCTTCGTCGCTTTTAGTAATTGGCATATTTTCGGTATATAAATACGTAACTTCAAATTGCGAATACGTGCAGAGAACTAGAATTTGACTCCAAAATATGGCTCAAGCTTCCAATTTGGGATGTTTGGGATACTTTTAAATCTGCAGGAAGGGTTCGGGCAAAATGTGATCCATCGCCGCTCTCAGTAATTGGCATATTATGTAATTTCAAACTGCGAATACACGCAGAGAGTCAGAATTTGGCTCCAAAATATGGCTCAAGGGTCGATTTTGGGATGTTTAGGATACTTTGAGAATTGCTGGGGAGTTTGGGCAAAATGCGACCAGTCGCCTCTCTCAGTAATTGGCATATTTTCGGTATAAAAAGTCGTAATTTCAACCTGCGAATACGTGCAAAGAGCCAGAATTTAACTCCAAAATATGGCTCAAGGGTCGAATTTGGGATGTTTGGGATATTTTTAAAACTGCAGGGAAGTGTATGGGCAAAATGTGACCCTTTGCCTCTCTCAGTAATTGGCATATCTTCAGTATAAAAAGTCGTTATTTCAAACTGCGAACACGTACCGAGAGCCAGAATTTGCTCGAAAATAAGGCTCAAGGGTCGAATTTGGGATGTCTGGGATATTTTGAAAACTGCAGGGGGGTTTGGGCAAAATGTGACCCATCGCTGCTCTCAGTAATTGGCATATTTTCGGTATAAAATATCGTAATTTCAAACTGCGAATACGTGCAGAGAGCCAGAATTTGGCCCCAAAATATGGCTCAAGCTTCGAATTTTGGATGTTTTGGATATTTTGAAAACTGCAAGTGGATTTTGGGCAAAATGTGACCCATCGCAGCTCTCAGTAATTGGCATATTTTCGGTATAAAAAGTAAGTTCAAACTTCAAATACGTGTAGAGAGCCAGAACTTTTCTCCAAAATATGGCTCAAGCGTCGAATTTGGGATGTTTGGGATATTTTGAGAACTGCAGGGAGGGTTTGGGCAAAATGTGATCCATCGCAGCTTTCAGTAATTGGCATATTGTCGTATAAAAATTCGTAATTTTAAACTGCGAATACGTGCAGAGAGCCAGAATTTGGCTCCAAAAATATGGCTCAAAGGTAGAATTTGGGATGTTTTTGATATTTTGACAACTGCAGAGGGGTTTAGGCAAAATAAGACCCATCGCTGCACACAGTAATTGGCATATTTTCTGTATAAAAAGTCGTCATTTCAAACTGCGAATACGTGCACAGATCCAGAATTTGGTTCCAAAATATGGCTCAAGGGTCAAATTTGGATTGTTTGGGATATTTTGAAAACTGCAGGGGGGGTTTGGTGAAAATTTGACCAATCGACGCTATCAGTAATGGGCATATTTTCGGTATAAAAAGTCGCAATTTCAATCTGCGAATATGTGCAGAGAGCCAGAATTTTGCTAAAAATTATTGTTCAAGCTTCGAATTTGGGATGTTTGGGATTCTTTGGAAACTGCAGGGGGGGTTTGGGCCAAACGTGACCCATCGCTGCTCTCAGTAATTAATATATTTTCAGTATAAAAATCGTAATTACAAACTGTGATTACGTACAGAGAGCCAGAATTTGGCTCCAAAATGTGGCTCAAGCGTCATATTTAGGATGTTTGTGATATTTTAAAAACTGCAGGGAGTGTTTGGGCAAAATGTGATCCATCGCAGCTTTCAGTAATTAGCACATTTTTGGTATAAAAAGACGTAATTTCAAACTGCGAATACGTGCAGAGAGCGAGAATTTGACTCCAAAATATAGCTCAACCGTCGAATTTGGGATGTTTGGGATACTTTTAAACCGCAGAGAGGGTTCGGGCAAAATGTGATCCATCGCCGCTTTCAGTAATTGGCATATTTTGTAATATCAAACTGCGAATACACGCAGAGAGCCAGAATTTGGCTCTAAAATATGGCTTAAGGGTCGATTTTGGGATGTTTTGGATACTTTGAGAAATGCAGGGGAGTTTGGGCAAAATGTGACCCATCGCCGCTCTCAGTAATTGGCATATTTTCGGTATAAAAAGTCGTAATTTCAATCTGCGAATACGTGCAGATAGCCAGAATTTGGCTCCAAAAATATGGCTCAATGGTCGAATTTGGGATGTTTTGGATATTTTGACAACTGCAGACGGGTTTAGGCAAAATAAGACCCATCGCTGCACTCAGTAATCGGCATATTTTCTGTATAAAAATTCGTCATTTCAAACGGCGAATACGTGCACAGATCCAGAAGTTGGTTCCAAAATACGGCTCAAGGGTCAAATTTGAGATGTTTGGGATATTTTGAAAACTGCAGGGGGGTTTGGTGAAAATGTGACCCATCGCCGCTATCAGTAATGGGCATATTTTCGGTATAAAAAGTCGCAATATCAAACTGCGAATATGTGCAGAGAGCCAGAATTTGGCTCCAAAATATTGCTCAAGCGTCGAATTTGGGATGTTTGGGATACTTTGGAAACTGCAGGGGGGGGGGGGGGGCAAAATGTGACTCATCGCTGCTCTCAGTAATTGGCATATTTTCGGTATAAAAAGTAGTAATTTAAATCTGCGAATACGTGCAGAGAGCCAGAATTTAACTCCAAAATATGGCTCAGGGGTAGAATTTGGGATGTTTTGGATATTTTGAAAACTGCAGGAAGGTTTGGGCAAAATGTGACCCATCGCCGCTCTCAGTAATTGGCATATTTTCGGTTATAATAATTCGTAATTTCAAACTGCGGATACGTGCAGAGAGCCAGAATTTGGCTCCAAAAATATGGCTGAAAGGTCGAATTTGGGATGTTTTGGATATTTTGACAACTGCAGAGGGGTTTAGGCAAAATAAGACCCATCGCTGCACTCAGTAAATGGCATATTTCTGTATAAAAAATCTTCATTTCAAACTGCGAATACGTGCACAGATCCACAATTTAGTTCCAAAATAAGGCTCAAGGGTCAAATTTGGGATGTTTGAGATATTTTGAAAACTGCAGGGGGGGTTTGGTGAAAATGTGACCCATCGCCGATATCAGTAATGGGCATAGTTTCGGTATAAAAAGTCGCAATTTCAAACTGCGAATATGTGCAGAGAGCCAGAATTTGGCTCCAAAATATTGCTCAAGGGTCGAATTTGGGATGTTTGGGATACTCTGGAAACTACAGGGGGGGGGTTTGGGCCAAATGTGACCCATCGCTGCTCTCAGTAATTAAGATATTTTCAGTATAAAAATCGTAATTTCAAACTGTGAATACGTGCAGAGAGCCAGAATTTGGCTCCAAAATGTGGCTCAAGCGTCGAATTTGGGATGTTTGTGATATTTTAAAAACTACAGGGAGTGTTTGGGCAAAATGTGATCCATCGCAGCTTTCAGTAATTGGCATATTTTCGGTATAAAAAGTCGTAATTTCAAACTGCGAATATGTGCAGAGAGAGGGATTTGACTCCAAAATATGGCTCAAGCGTCAAATTTGGGATGTTTGGGAAATTTCAAAAACTGCAAGGAGTGTTTGGGCAAAATGTTATCCATCGCAGATTTCAGTAATTAGCACATTTTTAGGATAAAAAGACGTAATTTCAAACTGCGAATACGTGTAGAGAGCGAGAATTTGACTCCAAAATATGGCTCAAGCGTCGAATTTGGGATGTTTGGGATACTTTTAAACCGCAGGGAGGGTTCGGGCAAAATGTGATCCATAGCCGCTTTCAGTAATTGGCATATTTTCGATATAAAATATCCACACCCACGTACAGACTGGTGTGGTAATTTCAAACATCGTAATTTCAAACTGCGAATACGTGCAGAGAGCTAGAATTTGACTCCAAAATATGGCTCAAGCTTCCAATTTGAGATGTTTGGGATACTTTTAAATCTGCAGGGAGGGTTCGGGCAAAATGTGATCCATTGCCGCTTTCAGTAATTGGCATATTTTGTAATTTCAAACTGCGAATACACGCAGAGAGCCAGAATTTGGCTCTGAAATATGGCTAAAGGGTCGATTGTGGGATGTTTTGGATACTTTGAGAATTGCAGGGAAGTTTGGGCAAAATGTGACATATCGCCGCTCTCAGTAATTGGCATATTTTCGGTATAAAAAGTCGTAATTTCAATATGCGAATACGTGTAGAGAGCCAGAATTTAACTCCAAAATATGGCTCAAGGGTCAAATTTGGGATGTTTGGGATATTTTAAAAACTGCAGGGAAGGGTTTGGGCAAAATGTGACCCTTTGCCGCTCTCAGCAATTGGCATATTTTCGGTATAAAATGTCGTAATTTCAAACTGCGAATACGTACCGAGAGCCAGAATTTGCTCGAAAATAAGGCTCAAGGGTTGAATTTGGGATGTTTGGGATATTTTGAAACTATTGGGATATTTTGAAAACACCACGCCTAGTTCAGTGAACACCACGCCAAGGATAGTAAACACCACTCCAAGGATAGTGAACACCACGCCAAGTTCAGTGAACACCACGCCAAGGTTAGTGAACACCACGCCAAGGATAGTAAACACAACGCCAAGGATAGTGAACACCACGCCAAGGGTAGTGAACATGACGCCAAGGGTACTGAACACCACGCCAAGGGTAGTAAACACCACGCTATGGGTAGTGAACACCATGCCATGGGTAGTGAACACCACGCCAAGGGCACTGAACACCACGCAATGGGTAGTGAACAACACGGCCAGGGTAGTGAACACCACGTGAAGGGTAGTGAACACCACTCCAAGGGTAGTGAACATGATGCCAAGGGTAGTGAACACCACGCCAAGGGTAGTAAACACCACGCCATGGGTAGTGAACACCATGCCATAGGTAGTGAACACAACGCCAAGGGCAGTGAACACCACGCAAAGGGTAGTGAACACCACGCTAAGGGTAGTGAACACCACGCTAAGGGTAGGGAACACCACGCCAAGGGTAGTGAACACCACGCCAAGGGTAGTGAACACCACGCCAAGGGTTGTGAACACTATGCCAAGGGTAGTGAACACCATGCCAAGGGTAGTGAACTTCACGTCCAGGGTAGTGAACACCACGTCCAGGGTAGTGAACACCACTCCAAGGGTAGTGAACACTACGCAAATTGTAGTGAACACCACGCCAAGGGTAGTGAACACCACGCAAAGGGTAGTGAACACCAAGCCAAGGACAGTGAACACCACGCTAAGGGTATTGAACACCACGCTAAGGGTAATAAACACCATGCCAAGGGTAGTGAACACCATGCCAATGGTAGTGAACACCATGCCAAGGGTAGTGAACACCACGTCCAGGGTAGTGAACACCACGTCCAGGGTAGTGAACACCACGTGCAGGGTAGTGAACACCACTCCAAGGGTAGTGAACACCACGCAAAGGGTAGTGAACACCACGCCAAGGGTAGTGAACACCACGCAAAGGGTAGTGAACACCACGCCAAGGATAGTGAACACCACGCTAAGGGTATTGAACACCACGCAAAGGGTAGTAAACACCATGCCAAGGGTAGTGAACACCATGCCAATGGTAGTGAACACCAAGCCACGGGTAGTGAACACCACGCAAAGGGTAGTGAACATGACGTCATGGGTAGTGAACACCACGTTAAGGGTAGTGAACACCACGCCAAGAGTAGTGAACACCACGTTAAGGGTAGTGAACACCACGCCAAGAGTAGTGAACACCACGTTAAGGGTAGTGAACACCACGTCAAGGGTAGTGAAGAACATGCCAAAGGTAGTGATCACCACGCCAAGGGTAGTGACCACCACGCCATGGGTAGTGAACACCATGCCATGGGTAGTGAACACCACGGCAAGTTCAGTGAACATCACGCTAAGGGTAGTGAACACCACGCCAAGGGTAGTGAATACCACGGCAAGGGTTGTGAACACCACGCTAAGGATAGTGAACACCACGCTAAGGATAGTGAACACCACGCCAAGGATAGTGAATACCACGCCTTGGATAGTAAACACAACTCCTAGGATAGTGAACACCACGCTAAGGATAGTGAATACCACGCCAAGGGTAGTAAACACCACGCCATGGGTAGTGAACACCATGCCATGGGCAGTGAACACCACGCCAAGAGTGGTGAACACCACGCCAAGGGCAGTAAACACCACGCCAAGAGTTGTGAACACCATGCCAAGGTTAGTGAACCCCACGCCAAGGGTAGTGAACATGACGTCATGGGTAGTGAACACCACGTTAAGGGTAGTGAACACCACGCCAAGAGTAGTGAACACCATTTTAAGGGTAGTGAACACCACGCCAAGGGTAGTAAACATGACGGCAAGGGTAGTGAACACCACGTCAAGGGTAGTGAAGAACCTGCCAAGGGTAGTGATCACCACGCCAAGGGTAGTGACCACCACGCCATGGGTAGTGAACACAATGCCATGGGTAGTGAACACCACGCCAAGGATAGTGAACATCACGCTAAGGGTAGTGAACACCACGCCAAGGGTAGTGAATACCACGGCATGGGTTGTGAACACCACGCTATGGATAGTGAACACCACGCCAAGGATAGTGAACACCACGACTTGGATAGTAAACACAACTCCAAGGATAGTGAACACCACGCTAAGGATAGTGAACACCACGCCTAGTTCAGTGAACAAAACGTCAAAGATAGTAAACACCACTCCAAGGATAGTGAACACCACGCCAAGTTCAGTGAACACCACGCCAAGGTGAGTGAACACCACGCTAAGGATAGTGAACACCACGCCATGGATAGTGAACACCACGCCAAGGGTAGTGAACATGACGCCAAGGGTTATCTTGAGAGGTTATCTTGAGATGATTTCGGGGCATTAGTGTCCCGCGGCCCGGTCCTCGACCAGACCTAAACCCCCAGGAAGCAGCCCGTGACAGCTGACTAACACCCAGGTACCTCTTTTACTGCTAGGTAACAGGGGCATAGGGTGAAAGAAACTCTGCCCATTGTTTCTCGCCGGCGCCCGGGATCGAACCCGGGACCACAGAATCACAAGTCCAGTGTGCTGTCCGCTCGGCCGACCGGCTCCCCAAGGGTAGTAAACACCACGCCATGGGTAGTGAACACCATGCCATGGGTAGTGAACACCACGCCAAGGATAGTGAACACCACGTCAAGGTTACTGAACACCACGCTAAGGGTAGTGAACACCATGCTAAGGGTAGTGAACACCACGCACAGGGTAGTGAACATGACGCCTAGGGTAGTGAACACCACGCCAAGGGTAGTAAACACCACGCCATGGGTAGTAAACACCATGCCATGGGTAGTGAACACCACGCCAAGGGATGTGAACACCACGCCAAGGGTAGTGAACATGACGTCATGGGTAGTGAACACCACGTTAAGTGTAGTGAACACCACCCCAAGAGTAGTGAACACCACGTTAAGGGTAGTGAACACCACGCCAAGGGTAGTAAACATGATGGCAAGGGTAGTGAACACCACGTCAAGGGTAGTGAAGAACATGCCAAGGGTAGTGAAGAACATGCCAAGGGTAGTGATCACCACGCCAAGGGTAGTGAACACCACGGCATGGGTAGTGAACACCATGCCATGGGTAGTGAACACCACGGCAAGTTCAGTGAACATCACGCTGAGGGCTGTGAACACCACGCTAAGGATAGTGAACACCACGATAAGGATAGTGAACACCACGCCAAGGATAGTAAACACCACTCCAAGGATAGTGAACACTACGCCAAGTTCAGTGAACACCACGCCAAGGTTAGTGAACATCACGCCAAGGATAGTGAACACCACACAAGGATAGTGAACACTACGGCAAGGATAGTGAACACCACACCAGGGGTAGTGAACACAACGCCAGGGATAGTGAACACCACGCCAAGGATAGTAAACACTACGCTAAGGATAGTGAAAACCACACCAAGGGTAGTGAACACCACGCTAAGGATAGTGAACACCACGCAAAGGATAGTGAACACCACGCCAAGGATAATAAACACCACGCCAAGGATAGTGAACACCACGCCAAGGATAGTGAACACCACGCCAAGGATAGTGAACACCACGCCTAGTTCAGTGAACACCACGCCAAGGATAGTGAACACCACTCCAAGGATAGTGAGCACCACGCCAAGGATAGTGAACATCACGCAAAGGATAGTGAACTCCACACCAAGGATATTGAACACCACGCGAAGGATAGTGAACACCACACCAAAGGTAGTGAACACCACGCCAAGGATAGTGAACACCACGCCAAGGATAGTGAACACCACGCCAAGGATAGTGAACTCCACATCAAGGATAGTGAACACCACGCCAAGGATAGTGAACACCACACCAAGGGTAGTGAACACCACGCCAAGGATATTGAACACCACGCCAAGGATAGTGAACACTACGCTAAGGATAGTGAACACCACACCAAGGGTAGTGAACACCATGCTAAGGATAGTGAGCACCACGCCAAGGATAGTGAACACTACGCTAAGTATAGTGAACACCACGCCAAGGATAGTGAACACTACGCTAGGGATAGTGAACAACACGCCAGAGGGCAGAGAACACCACGTCAAGGATAGTGAACACCACGCCAAGGATAGTGAACAACACGCCAGAGAGTAGTGAACACCACGTGAAGGATAGTGAACACCACGCCAAGGATAGTGAACATTATTTGAAGGATAGTAAGCACCACACTAAGGAAAGTGAACATCACGCCAAGGATAGTGAACATAACGCTAAGGATAGTGAACACTACGCTAAGGATAGTGAACACCACACCAAGGGTCGATGAAAAGAAAACATCAATATTATGGTGCTTTAATTTTAACTAATTTGTTTGTCACATTTTTAACGTATTGCTCGATTACGTAAATTGCGATGTAATAGGAGTAGGCCACTATCTCCAGAGGAAGATCACATCTCGAGAAGATCACATCACAGGAAGATCACATCTCGAGAAGATCACATCTCGAGAAGGTCACATCTCGAGAAGATCGAATCTCCAGAAGATCACATTCCCAGAAGATCACATCTCCAGAAGATCACATCTCGAGAAGATCACATCTCGAGAAGATCACATCCCCAAAGGATCACATCTCCAGAAGATCACATTTCCAGAAGATCACATCTCGAGAAGATCACATCTCGAGAAGATCACATCCCCAGAAGATCACATATCCAGAAGATCACATTTCCAGAAGATCACATCTCGAAAAGATCACATCTCGAGAAGATCACATCCACAAAGGATCACATCTCCAGAAGATCACATCTCGAGAAGATCATATCTCTAGAAGATCACATCGCCAGAAGATCACATCTTTGGAAAATCACATCTTGAGAAGATCACATCTCCAGAAGATCACATCTCCAGAAGATCAAATCTCCAGAAGATCACATGTTCAGAAGATCACATCTCCAGAAGATCACATCTCCAGAGGAAGATCACATCTCCAGAGGAAGATCACATCTCCAGAAGATCACATCTCGAGAAGATCACATCACAGGAAGATCTCATCTCGAGAAGATCACATCTCGAGAAGATCACATCTCGAAAAGATCACATCACAGGAAGATCACATCTCGAGAAGATCACATCTCGAGAAGGTCACATCTCGAGAAGATCTCATCTCCAGAAGATCACATTCCCAAAAGATCACATCTCCAGAAGATCACATTACCAGAAGATCACATTCCCAGAGAATCACAACTCCAGAAGATAACATCTCCAGAAGATCACATCACCAGAAGATCACATCACCAGAAGATCACATCTCCAGAAGATCACATCTCGAGAAGATCACATCTCCAGAAGATCACGTTCCCAGAAGATCACATCTCTATAAGATAAGATCTCCAGAAGATCACATCACCAGAAGATCACATCACGACAAGATCACATCACCAGAAGATCACATCTTCAGTGAGCTTCAAGGCAATGTACACTAACATAGATGGAATTACTAATAAAACAAGTGAACTCGGAGAATGGGCACTAGAAGAAAACCAAGACATAATAGCACTCACAGAAACAAAGCTAACAAACACCATAACAAACGCAGTGTTTCCACAGGGCTACTATGTAGTGAGGAAAGAGAGAGAAGGGAGAGGAGGAGGTGGTGTAGCTTTGCTACTAAGAGAAGGTTGGAGTTTCGAAGAGATGGTAATTCAGAACTGTGAAGGTTTCAGTGACTACATATCAGGCACAATAGCAACTGGAGGACATAAAATTATAGTAGTAGTCATATATAACCCCCCACCGAATGTCAGAAGACCCAGACAGGAATATGATAGAAACAACTTGGCCACCATCAATATAATAGAGAGAGCAGCTTCTGTGGCTAGCAGGAACGGATCCAGGCTACTAATCATGGGAGACTTCAACCATGGAAAGATAGATAGGGGAAACAGAGACCCACATGGAGGCCCAGACACATGGAGAGCTAAGCTGCTGGATGTGGCAACAAGAAACTTTCTAAGTCAATACGTCAAGGGACCGACAAGAACGAGAGGAGGGGGATGAACCAGCCTTGCTTGATCTGATATTTACCCTAAATGAGTCGGATATAAGGGAAGTTAAGTTGGAAGCCCCCTTGGGAATGAGTGATCATAGTGTATTGAGCCTGGTTGAGCTAGGAATTATCACCCCCAAAAAAGAACTGGGAAACAAAGGGCTGGCGTACCGAAAGAGAAACTATGAGGAGATGAATAAATTCCTATGGGATATACATTGGGACACAGAACTCAGAACGAAGTCTGTTCAAGACATGATGGACTATGTCACCCAAAAATATCAGGAGGCTGTAAGCAGGTTTGTCCCAGCCCAACAGGAAAAAACAGAAAAGCAAAGGAAGAATCCGTGGTTTAATAGGGAATGTATGAAAGCAAAGGAGCTGAACAAAAGGGCATGGAGGAACTTCCGTAATAACAGAACACCAGAAAGTAGAGAGAGATACCAGAGAACCAGGAACGAGTATGTTAGTGTGAGAAGAGCAGCTGAGAAAAGGTATGAAAATGATATAGCTAATAAAGCCAAGACCGAACCAAAGCTACTACACAGTCACATCAGGAGGAAGACAACAGTGAAGGAACAGGTGATGAAACTTCAGGTGGGCGAGGACAGGTACACAGAGTATGACAAAGAGGTGTGTGAAGAACTCAACAAAAGGTTCCAGGAGGTCTTTACAATAGAACAGGGAGAAGTCACGGTGCTAGGAGAGGTGGCAGCAAACCAGGTGACCATGGAAAGGTTCGAAATTACAAGAGATGAGGTCAAGAAGCACCTATTGGAGCTGGATGTGAGAAAAGCTGTTGGGCCGGATGAAATCTCACCATGGGTATTGAAAGAGTGTGCAGGAGCACTTAGCTTGCCACTCTCCATAGTGTATAGTAGGTCACTGGAAACGGGAGACCTACCAGAAGTATGGAAGACTGCTAATGTAGTACCAATATTTAAAAAGGGTGACAGACAAGAGGCACTGAACTACAGGCCAGTGTCCTTAACTTGTATACCATGCAAGGTGATGGAGAAGATTGTGAGAAAAAACCTAGTAACACATCTGGAGAGAAGAGACTTCGTGACAACCCATCAACATGGGTTCAGGGAGGGTAAATCTTGCCTTACAGGCTTGATAGAATTCTATGATCAGGTGACAATAATTAAGCAAGAAAGAGAAGGATGGGCGGACTGCATTTTTTTGGACTGTCGGAAAGCCTTTGACACAGTACCCAATAAAAGGTTGATGCATAAGCTGGAGAAACAGGCAGGAGTAACTGGTAGGGCGCTCCAGTGGATAAGGGAGTACCTAAGCAATAGGAAGCAGAGAGTTATAGTGAGGGGTGAGAACTCAGAATGGCGGATCTATAGAATTCCCATTATTCTATAGAATAATAGATCTCGTAATAATTTTGCAAAAATAGTGGCATTTACTATTTTTAAAAGATTATTAAAAAATTTACCGATATGGTGCATTCGGAAGACAAACCCAATTTTTCACTTTTGACAATTGAGCTCGGGTGCAGGGGGGGGGGGTTGTGTAAAAGCCTGGTTTGTGCCTCGTAGAGGCTATGGGATGCAGTAAGATCGTCCTTCCTTTCCTCCCTAGAATCTGGATGTAGCAGGTGCTCAATTGTCAAAAGTGAAAAATTGGGTTTGTCTTCCGAATGCACCATATCGGTAAATTTTTTAATAATCTTTTAAAAATAGTAAATGCCACTATTTTTGCAAAATTATTACGAGATCTATTATTCTAATAAGGGTTTGATAAAATACAGTAGACTGCCTACTGGTTTTACCTGTAATAAGGTTTGATACAGATGATTATCCGTTCAAGGGGATTAAATAGCCATTCTATGGCCCCAGGGTTTTCTCAAATTTTCTTTCATAGCCGGTCTATGGCCCCTGGATTTTACGAACTTTTTTTTCCCAAGCCGGTCTATGGCCCCTGGGTTTTACGAACTTTTTTTTCCCAAGCCGGTCTATGGCGTGTATGTTAAATAAACCAAATTTTTCACTTTTGACAATTGAGCACCTGCTACATCCAGATTCTAGGGAGGAAAGGAATATAATATAATATCTAATATATCTATCTGTGTGAAATAGATTAAATCCATTTATTTGATATTCAGCTAATAGTTCTGTATTTTCTACATTCATCCATGTTTTGGTAAGTGCAATAATATGTATTGTTTCATTGCAGATTAGAGATTTTAGATAGTTCTAGATTTCCGAAGTACTGAAACGCGCGCCATACAGGCTTGGTGGATCTAGGTGCAAGGTAAAATTATTTACATTTACTTGTTTTTTTATTTATATATATATATATATATATATATATATATATATATATATATATATATATATATATATATATATATATATATATATATATATATATATATATATATATATATATATATATATATATATATATATTATATATGTGTGTATATGTATTTGTATGTATATAAATTTGTGTGTAAATCACGGAAATTAACTTGAGGAAACTGGCAACCAAAAACCAGTAGGCAGTCTACTGTATTTTATCAAACCCTTATTAGAATAATAGATCTTGTAATAATTTTTCAAAAATAGTGGCATTTACTATTTTTAAAAGATTATTAAAAAATTTCAGATATGGTGCATTCGGAAGACAAACCAAATTTTTCACTTTTGACAATTGAGCAACTACTACATCCAGATTCTAGGGAGGAAAGGAAGGACGATCTTACTGGATCCCATAGCCTCTCCGAGGCACAAACCAGGCTTGTACACAACCCTCCCCCTGCACCCGAGCTATGTCAACAGGCCGTTCTCCCTCTTCGCCCTTACATCATCACACACACAGATCACAATAACGTGATGCATCAAATGAACAAATCAACAAGGACCGTGACGAGGATTTGAACCTGCGTCCGGGAGCATCCCAGACACTGCCTAAATCGACTGAGCTACAACAGGGTAAAAGGATCCAGGAAGTTCAGTAGAAGTTTGGTTTCAACCCTTTTACCCTGTCGTATCTCAGTCGATTAACCCTTAACATGCTCGGGGTCTAATATCCTGCCATCCACACAGGCGCATGTCATTTTGAAAAAAAAAAAAATTTTTTTTTTTTGCTAATCTGTTAAGTTCTGTTCACTGATCACGGGAAAAATAAAAAAAAAATTCTATTGTACTTACTTTTGTTGCAATAGAGCCGAGAAGGACGGTGATGACGTCACAATCTGCATGTTCGCTCATGCAGTACACGCTCGGGAGGTGTTGCGCGCGGTCCTCAAACAGCCAGAGTTGCCACAAATATATTTTCGCGCTATTTATTTACAATGTCTAAGCGCATTTTATCTAATTTTTTTTCACTAATTGTGTTTCAAATACTGTTTGAACATATTTTGTATCAATAATTGTTGCATATTTGAGTATACACAGGCGCACACAAATGTTTTCAATTACGGCAATATAATATGTCATTACAGTCTATTATATTGTATGTTCTGCTTATATTTGTATATATTTACACACACGCACACGCTATCTGCTTATATGTTTACATATTTACACACTCGCACACGCAATACACACTTTGAAGCACACTTAGAAGATTTCTAGACTGTGGTAGTCATTGAAGCAGTCGACAGCACATAATGGGATACCACACGTTTTACACCATGTTTGCACAAGCTTCCGTTTCTTGTCTCTACGTGTCGTTGTTTTACACACCAAGCAATCACGTTGGGCTATTGCACGCTTCACACCAGGTGGCAAATACTTAAGTTTGTGTGCTAGGAAGCCTTCAGTGTGAGCGAGGCGTGGAGTACCAGCATGCTGCAACAGTGGGTTTATGATGGGCCGCTGAATACCTGGGACATCTTTTGCAAACTTTCCTAATAACTGTATTGCAGCATCAAATACAAAGTCACGGAAAGTGGGCTTACGTCCAGTTCTCACAAGGTACATGTTGAAACAGTTCAGCATGCTCATGTCCACAAGATGGAAGAACACTTTTTTCGTCCACCTACACGTCTTCCGCACACACTCTGCAGTGCCAATCATCATGTCTGATTTATCAATCAACCGCATGTTGATATTATAGTCTAAAACACAGTCTGGCTTATATAGTGGTGCGTTTGTTTTATGGCTCACTTTCCCACTGTTCACCATTGTTCCATCATGAATTGTTGTCAACAAGTTCACCTCTCTTTTGTCTTTCCACCGAACTGACAGAATGTTATCACTTTTCCTTCTCTGACACTCACCAACTGCAATGTCGTTGTCAAACACAGGCATTTCCCTTCGTTGTGGCTTTACTGTACCAACCAATCCGGTTCTATTTTCTAGCAAGAACCGAGCTAGCAAGGGACTTGTATAGTAATTATCTGTGTATAAAATGTGTCCCTTGTTCATCCACGGAGCCATGATGGTCTTCACTACACTCCCCGAGAATCCATGTTCGTCGTTACCGGGAATGTCTACATCACTAGCCGAGTACAGAATCATGTGTAACACGTATCCTGTCTCACAATCACAAAGAACAAAAAATTTCAGGCCAAATCGGTTTCGTTTTGAGGGAATGTACTGTTTGAATGGAACACGTCCCTTGAAAAGTATGAGAGATTCATCAACCACCAGCTTCTGTGCTGGTCGTAAAAATCTCTGAATTTTCCAATAACATCGTTCATGTAGTGCCTCACTCGCCACAGTCTATCATCAGGTGTTCGGTCCTGAACACTTCCAAAATGTAGACACCTGAGGAGTATCTGAAACCTGTCTCGTGACATATATTTCCCGAATAAAGGTGTTGGTATTGTCTTGTCCTTGCTCCAATAGTCATTTATTGCATGTTTGTGACAGTGCTTCATCAACAAACAGAGTGCCAAAAACACATACATTTCCGCCACTGTGGTATTTTTCCAACGCTGCAGTCGTGAAAATTCTGTGATTTCCCTCTCAATCAGGTAAGCAGCATGCAGGTTCGTTTGGTGTACAATGTATTCCATGAGTGGTTCATCATAGAATGCTGTAAAATATTCCATCTCAACCATGTCCTCACCTTGATTAGGGAAAAGGTTTGTAATCCCAACATCTTTATCGTCAAAGTGAGGAATATTAGGAATAAAATCGTCACCATCACTCCACTCAAGTATACCAGGCGTCCTGCGAGATGCAGAGGAAAGACGGCGAGGAAGCGATGCATACCGGCGACCAGGAGCTGAATACCGTCTGCGAGAAGCACGGCGGCTACGTGCACGTGAGGTTGGTGCACGTGAGGTGGGTGCACGTGAGGTGGGTGCACGTGAGGTGGATGCACTTGAGGTGGATGCACTTGAGGTGGATGCACGTGAGGTGGATGCACGTGAGGTGGATGCACGTGAGGTGGATGCACGTGAACACGAGGGTCTTGGTCCCTCATGTGGTGCCATGCGGTGGCGCTTGGCCGGGCGAGATGCTGCCGACGCGACAATTTCTCGCCCAGTTACACCACTGGTACCAGCCACAGGCTCAATAAAACTTTGATCTGAGTCACTAAACCCAGAAAAGGAGTCACCTCCCTCTGACTCGTCACCCTCAAACAGAAAATATCCACAGGAACTGTGAGGTCGTGGTAGAATTGGGGTAGAAAATGGGCGAGGAGGCATGGGAGAGCGTATAGGCCTCGCCATGGCATGGCGGTCATTCTCACTTTCACTGCTGCTGCTACTATCACCCGACAACTGTGTATAATCCTCATCGTTGTCTGAATCGTCAAACACACTTTCTTCACCTTCAGAGAATAATTCGTGGGCTATTTGCTCTGGGGTGAGGGACTGAGTGGTGCGTGCCCGTGAGGCGTTTGACCGTGCGCTCGCCATGGTGACTCTCGCTAAACTGAGGCCTCCCATGCCATCGGATCGTGAGCTGGAATTTTTTTCAAAATGGCCGCTGTTTACTAGAGCCCCTGGGCAGCGTATGGGACCCCCAGCTACACCGCGGGCCATTCAAATCGTGCGCGGTACCCATACACTTCATATGAAGTGAAGCGCAGTTGACTGGTAAAACGATTTACACTTCATATGAAGTGATGCGCACTTTAAGGGTTAAGGCAGTGTCTGGGATGCTCCCGGACACAGGTTTGAATCCTCATCAGGGCCCTTGTGGATTTGTTCATTTGATGCATCACGTTATTGTGATCTGTGTGTGATGATGTAAGGGCGAAGAGAGAGAACGGCCTGTTGACATAGCTCGGGTGCAGGGGGGGGGGTTGTGTAAAAGCCTGGTTTGTGCCTCGGAGAGGCTATGGGATCCAGTAAGTTCAGTAGAACTTCGGTTTCAACCCTTTTACCCTGTTGTAGCTCAGTCGATTAAGGCAGTGTCTGGGATGCTCCCGGATGCAGGTTCGAATCCTCGTCACGGCCCTTGTGGATTTGTTCATTTGATGCATCACGTTATTGTGATCTGTGTGTGTAATTCTTCACCTGCTACAGCAACAGGAATGTGTGTGTGTGTATTTGTGTTGTTGAATATGACCGAAAGTGTAAGGTTAATGATTCTAACACAAATCGTCTGAATATTTGTTTTTCTTCACTGTCGAGAGTAGTTAAAAAAATTTACTCGAGTTTATTTTCACACTTTATTTATGGTCCTTCAGTCCCTCTCCTTACTGCTGCTGCTGTTTCTCGCATCTTTGCATCGCTTGTATGTTTGGGGGGTTTGTCCTCTTGCTATATATTGATTCCATTTGTGTGTGTTTGGGTCTCAGGCCCTCTCGCAATTTCTGTTGAACAAACCCCTTTTCCTAGTTCTGCCTCTCTCCTTTGGTACAAATTTTGTTGTGCTTTTATCATATATTTCACAAAACTTGACATACATTTCATTTACTTCATGTCCTATCAGCAAGTGTTTGTCAAATTCTTTAAGGAAAGTTTATCATCCTGATTGCAGATCTCTAGCGATATTATGTCAACTTCTTGTGGATTCGCAATCATTATTTAATTTACCTTTAGGTGTTCTTTCACCAGCACAGCAACACTGTACCTCTCCCAACCAGTTTAAGATAAAAACTAAGTACTAACTAATTAACTCAATGTAACCTACCTTACCCCCAAAATGTCAACCCATGTCTTCTATTTTAA
Source organism: Procambarus clarkii (assembly GCF_040958095.1). Classification (NCBI taxonomy): domain Eukaryota; kingdom Metazoa; phylum Arthropoda; class Malacostraca; order Decapoda; family Cambaridae; genus Procambarus; species Procambarus clarkii. The sequence goes on from NC_091169.1 coordinate 1,359,952, forward strand.
ACAATGCTGTTTTGTTGACCAAATTGTATTTTTGTTTTTTCTGCAATGTTTCCCCCCCCTCACCACTCTACCACCACATTGAGTTTAGTAGCTCTGTGCACGTCAGGTGCTGTTTAATATACAGACCTACTCCTCCATTTGACCTAGTTTCTCTATCACATCTATATAAATTGTAGTTGGGAATCCAGATTTTACTATCCATGTAATCTTTTTTATTTCTTTTTATATATCTAATTGATTTTTTCTAACAGTTAAACAGAAAATAGTTTAATGGTATTTATTTATTACATTAGAAAGTTATAAAATCTAATGTTCAGATTGAAAGACATACATTATACTCTATTGCCTTAAAGTTTATGCATTATTGTAACAGGTACAAATGCTGTCCTAGTTGGGAGGTGCATATTGTAATGACACAGTGAGATATATTTACATATCAAGTATTGTTGATATGTTGAAGCATGTACTGAACAAGATTGGTGGAAACAGATACAAGGTTAAGATTGCTGTAGTCTAGTCTAATTCAATCATTTTAAGTAAACTTTGAGAACATTTATGGTTGAAGTTGCCGGTGCCAGTGGACCACTTTGTGCTTTAGGCCTGGTGGAGCTTGGTCAACCAGGCTGTTGTTTGGAGTGCCCCGCAGATCCACATACAGTCTGCATATGATATACAGTCTGTTGATCAATTGAACTACAGTAGTTAGTTTTTATCATCCGAATGCACCAATATGTGTTCATTCTTCCCAGATGAAGGAACTAGGTAATATTCATCATCTGAATGCACCATCTGAAGCTTTTCCACACTCATGATACACGAGAGGTTTAAAAAACTTTTAAAACTTTTAAAACTTTTTGACCTATGTATTTAAAAGCAATTCTAAAGTTAAAAAGTGTAGCATAGGCCCCTCGCAGAATGTTCTTAATATGATCCTCAGGTTATAGTTTTCTATCTAAAACCACCCCTAGATCTCTTTCTTGATCAGAATTCTTTATAGATCTCTGTGGCTCGATCATAGAAACTGAGTAAATTCGTTACACTGGACCTTCCAGATCGAATACCATGCTGACAGTCTGATATATCATTCAGTACGTCTGCATCTGAAATTGAGCAATACCGGATTTATTATTTGGTTTTATAAATTTTATACTTATAATCTTAACTTATTTCAGAGACCACGAGTAATCTGGGATTCGAACTCAACAGAAAAGCCTTCCATAGACCTGCTTCTTTGCTACATAATAGACAAAATTTAGTAAGTATTGATTTATTATGTGTTTGTTTATTTATTTATTTTTTCTTTATATACAAGAAGGTACATTGGGGGAGAGTACAGTGACTTGAAGTTATACATTCTTGTAAAGCAACTAGCACTCATAGCGTTTCGGGCAGATCTAAGTATAGACCAAGGAACTTACCATCTTTTTTATTTCTGATGTTAACATTGTGTAACTGTAGATTTGTTGATTTGCTCCCAAGTAAGATGTTGTAGGTCCTTTCTATGTTTTGTGTGAGTTTGTTGGTTGACATTAATAAGTGGATTTTTTTTTAATTTATTGTTTACATCATTATTTAATATGAGTGGGTTGGAGTCTGAGTAGATGAGGTTAGTATCATCATTATCTCATATCTCAGTGATTTTGTCGTAATGGTCAAGTAGCTGTACTGTACAAGTAGAGGACATGAGAGATAGCTGTAAGAGGTATTTCAATATCTTCCTGCTCTAAATCCATGTTGGCCTGGATTGTGGAGGTCATTGGTCACTTGTGTGCTTGTTAATGACTTGTATTCCAGTCTTGTGGGTATCTCCTTTCCCCTACGGGCCAACTGCTTTGTTCTTACCTAGCATTTTGCTTTGTTTGGGTATGAATGTTTGTGTGCCGTATATTTTGCAAAATTTGCCATATATCTCATTATTTACTCCTTTGCCTAGCAACAAGTCTGTCTAATTATATTCATTAACTGTTTTTTAAAGTTCCCCATAGTGTCCTTTATTGAAATCGAGTTCATGAACCGATTCAATGTTCTTATTTTCTTCTAGATTATATCTTAAAGTATATTTAAATGTTATTGTTATTATTGTTATTAAATGTTATTGTGACATTGCATTGCAATTGAGCTATGTTGTTTACCATACCGTTCATTTCGTGAGTATAAGTATAGATGCCACACTTGTGACAGGTAAATCCATGCCTTTTCTGAAAAACAGCACCGTCTGTTGCACGTAAGAGCAACCCACACTATATTATGTTGCGATATTATTTCAATATTTCCGATTGCATTGATAATTTGAATTTTCATAGATTTTAATTTATTTTCATCTCGATTTAATAATTTTGTGTGACATTGCATTGAAATTGAGCTGTGTTGTTTACCATACTGTTCATTTCATGAGTATAGTTTATTTTTTTATTTTTTTTATTTCATTTTTTTAGCTGTTCTTATTTTTCAGTGATGGGAATATCAGATCATTTGATGTTCCCAATTTTCTGATGGAAGCATCAGACCATTATAGAATGCATCAGATGAGGTAGTTTGGAATGGTGGGGAGGACGAGAGGGGGGGATGGTGGGGAAGACGAGGGGACAGAGGAGAGGGTAATGGTGGGGAGGACGAGGGGACTGGGGAGTTGGGGATGGTGGGGACAGGGGAATGCTGGGGAGGACAAAGGGACAGGTGAATGGGAGATGGTGGGGGAGGAAGAAGGGACAGGGGAGGGGAAAATGGTAAGGAGGACGATGGGACAGGGAAGTGGGAATAGTGGGGAGGATGTGGGGACGGGGAAGTGGGAAGGACGAGAGGACTGTGGAATGGGGAATGGCAAAGTGAATTATAATTATATATATTAATTAATTCTTATAAATTTCCAGAAGCCTGTATCAACACCCACACTAATGCAACTGAAAGAGATGTTGAGACAAGTATTGCTGATATGTTGAAGAACGCACCAAACAAACTCGGTGGAAACAGATACAAGGTAAAGTTTGCCAATTTTCTGTAGTCTAATTCAATTTCTTTTTAGTAATCTTTGAGAACATTTATGCTTTGAATAAGATAAAATAATGTAACTGATTTTGACTAAATATGTAGATATATTTAATTTTCTGAGCACTAATAAAGAAAGAAAACCAAAATAAGAGGTGGCTACTATCTCTAATAATGGGCTGGAATAATGCAGGATATAATAATATATATATATATGAATATATATATAAATATATATATATATATATATATATATATATATATATATATATATATATATATTTATATATATATATATTTATTTATATAAATATATATATGATATATAGATTCTATTCTATTATTCTATTCTATTCTATTCTATAGTTTTATATAGATTCTAGTTTTAGTTTTTTTTTCTATAATATGGATAGGGTTTTTAATTAATAAATTAAATATTATATAATAAAATAATGTATTATTGAAAACGATTAGTAACAAACAATATTTCATTACAGGGTGGTGAAGCAAGAAGACATGTGCATCACACAGCAGACTTGGATATGACGAATACTGAAAATGGTGGCGAGCCTGGTGCATGGCGTACCGCTGAATCTTCTCTAATGTCTATATAGAAGAATCTATGTGTATATATGTATATATATAATAAATAATATATATATATATATATATATATATATATATATATATATATATATATATATATATATATATATATATATATATATATATATATATGTATATATATATATATATATATATATGTATATATATATATATATATATATATATATATGTATATATATATAACCTATATATATATATATATGTGTGTATATATATTATAATATATATATATATATATATATATATTGACTGAAAACTCACACCCCAGAAGTGACTCGAACCCATACTGCCAGGAGCAACGCAACTGGTATGTACAGGGACGCCTTAATCCTCTTGACCATCACGACCGGACATAAGGAAGTGATAGCCGAAGCTATTTGAACCACTTCCCCGCCGGCACTCGGATGGTAATCTTGGGCATAGCATTTTATCAAATCACCTCATTCTTTGGGGCACACGTGAGGAACACAAATGCAAACAAGCCTGAATGGTCCCCAGGACTATATACAACTGAAAACTCACACCCCAGAAGTGACTCGAACCCATACTGCCAGGAGCAACGCAACTGGTATGTACAGGGACGCCTTAATCCGCTTGACCATCACGACCGGACATAAGGAAGTGATAGCTGAAGCTATTTGAACCACTTCCCCGCCGGCACTCGGATGGTAATCTTGAGCATAGAATTTTATCAAATCACCTCATTCTCTGGGGCACACGTGAGGAACACAAATTCCTTATGTCCGGTTGTGATGGTCAAGCGGATTAAGGCATCCCTGTACATACCAGTTGCGTTGCTCCTGGCAGTATGGGTTCGAGTCACTTCTGGGGTGTGAGTTTTCAGTTGTATATAGTCCTGGGAACCATTCAGGCTTGTATGCATTTGTGTTCCTCATGTGTGCCCCAACGAATGAGGTGATTTGAGAAAATTCTATGCCCAAGATTACCATCCGAGTGCCGGCAGGGAAGTGGTTCAAATAGCTTCAGCTATCACTTCCTTATGTCAGGTCGTGATGGTCAAGCGGATTAAGGCGTCCCTTTACATACCAGTTGCGTTGCTCCTGGCAGTATGGGTTCGAGTCACTTCTGGGGTGTGAGTTTTCAGTTGTATATAGTCCTGGGGACCATTCAGGCTTGTTTGCATTTGTGTTCCTCACGTGTGCCCCAAAGAATGAGGTGATTTGATAAAATACTATGCCCAAGATTACCATCCGAGTGCCGGCGGGGAAGTGGTTCAAATAGCTTCGGCTATCACTTCCTTATGTCCGGTCGTGATGGTCAAGCGGATTAAGGCGTCCCTGTACATACCAGTTGCGTTGCTCCTGGCAGTATGGGTTCGAGTCACTTGTGGGGTGTGAGTTTTCAGTTGTATATAGTCCTGGGGACCATTCAGGCTTGTTTGCATTTGTGTTCCTCACGTGTGCCCCAAAGAATGAGGTGATTTGATAAAATGCTATGCCCAAGATTACCATCCGAGTGCCGGCGGGGAAGTGGTTCAAATAGCTTCGGCTATCACTTCCTTATGTCCAGTCGTGATGGTCAAGCGGATTAAGGCGTCCCTGTACATACCAGTTGCGTTGCTCCTGGCAGTATGGGTTCGAGTCACTTCTGGGGTGTGAGTTTTCAGTTGTATATAGTCCTGGGGACCATTCAGGCTTGTTTGCATTTGTGTTCCTCACGTGTGCCCCAAAGAATGAGGTGATTTGATAAAATGCTATGCCCAAGATTACCATCCGAGTGCTGGCAGGGAAGTGGTTCAAATAGCTTCGGCTATCACTTCCTTATGTCCGGTCGTGATGGTCAAGAGGATTAAGGCGTCCCTGTACATACCAGTTGCGTTGCTCCTGGCAGTATGGGTTCGAGTCACTTCTGGGGTGTGAGTTTTCAGTTGTATATAGTCCTGGGGACCATTCAGGCTTGTTTGCATATATATATATATATATATATATATATATATATATATATATATATATATATATATATATATATATATATATATATATATATATATACATATATATATATGTTAGGTTTGGTAGGGTTGGTTAGTTATCATATATCAACGTATAAGTAGCTAGTTTTAACTTTATATATATATTATTTATATATATATATATATATATATTATATAAAAAGTTTGTCAGGAAGACCTCTGGTGCCAATGTGGGGACCCATATCCTCGGAGAAAAAAATAAAAAATATTCAGAGGAGACCTTATGGTCACTCACTAAACACTAATATTATCTTCTACCACCCCCATTCTTTTGTATGCACACATATATATTTACTTTATTTGAACTTTGTTAAAAAGAGGGAGTTACATATAGGTTACAAAGATGGTTATCATATATATATTATTTATATATATATATATTATTTATATATATATATATATTATTTATATATATATATATTATTTATATATATATATATTATTTATATATATATTATTTATAAATATATTATTTATATATAAATATATTATTTATATATAAATATATTATTTATATATAAATATATATATATATATATATATATATATATATATATATATATATATATATATATATATATATATATATATATTTATGTCGTACCTAGTAGCCAGAACGCACTTCTCAGCCTACTATGCAAGGCCCGATTTGCCTAATAAGCCAAGTTTTCATGAATTAATTGCTTTTCGACTACCTAACCTACCTAACCTAACCTAACCTAACTTTTTCGGCTACCTAACCTAACCTAACCTATAAAGATAGGTTAGGTTAGGTTAGGTAGGGTTGGTTAGGTTCGGTCATATATCTACGTTAATTTAAACTCCAATAAAAAAAAATTTACCTCATACATAATGAAATGGGTAGCTTTATCATTTCATAAGAAAGAAATTAAAGAAATTATATTAATTCAGGAAAACTTGGCTTACTAGGCAAATCGGGCCTTGCATAGTAGGCTGAGAAGTGCGTTCTGGCTACTAGGTACGACATTTATATATATATATATATGTCGTACCTAGTAGCCAGAACGCACTTCTCAGCCTAATATGCAAGACCAAATTTGCCTAATAAGCCAAGTTTTCCTGAATTAATATATTTTCTCTAATTTTTTTCTTACTACTTCTTTTTTTCTAGGTACGACATATATATATATATATATATATGTATATATATATATATATATATATATATGTATATATATATATATATATATATATATATATATATATATATATATATATATATATATATATAAATATAATATATATATATAATATATATACTATTACACTACACCCTTATATATAGTACACTAATATACATATATATATATATATATATATATATATATATATATATATATATATATATATATATATATATATATATATATATATATATATATATATATATATATATATATATATAGATAGGGAGTACCACCTCTAGCTGGAAGAAGGGGGACCCATAGCCTCGGAGGAAACCACGCATAACGCATTAGAGGGAATGTTTAGATCCCCTCCAATACAGTTTCTGTGTGCTTTTCTCCTACCACCCCCTTCCTTTTTTATTTTTTGTGCTTTATTATGCATTTGATGGTTACAAGATTTACATGGATATATATATATATATATATATATATATATATATATATATATATATATATATATATATATATATATATATATATATATATATATATAATATATATATTATATAAATGATTTATATACATATTATTTATATATATATTATATATATAATTATATAGGTCACATGTTTTTTGTATTTTTGCTGATTTGTTAGTAAATAATAAAAGTAATATAAATTATTTGATTTTTTTACCCTTAAATTGGCTTTAATATTTAAATTGAAAACAATAATATAATATAAAAAATATAAGAAAAATAATAATACATTATAAAATAAAATATAAGAAAAATAATATATTATAATATAAAATAATATAATATAATTTCAAGAAATTTAACTTTAAACACAAAGATGTGAAAAGGGTTCAGATTAGGCTCAAACCTTTCACAAGAGATTCATATTGGTGTATGAATGGATTATGAATGACTCATGTTAGGAGTGTAAAGTTGCCACAACATCTCAAATTAGTGTTAGATACATATGTCTTGGTTATAAGTTTTGGAAACCTATTTAAGTCCACACAAAATATTGTATCTGATACGATAAAACAAACGTTTCCAATACTTTCAAATACTTTCCAGATATGTTGTGGCAACCTAAAATTGTTTGCTGGGCAGTGGAGTCCCACAGGGCTCTGTGCTTGGACCTATCCTGTTTCTGATATATGTAAATGATCTCCCAGAGGGTATAGACTCATTCCTTTCAATGTTTGCTGACGACGCCAAAATTATGAGAAGGATTAAGACAGAGGAGGACAGCTTGAGGCTTCAAGAAGACCTGGACAAGCTGCAGGAATGGTCGAACAAATGGATGTTAGAGTTTAACCCAAGCAAATGTAATGTAATGAAGATAGGAGTAGGAAGCAGGAGACCAGATACAAGGTATCACTTGGGAGACGAAATACTTCAAGAGTCAGAGAGAGAGAAAGACCTGGGGGTTGATATCACGCCAGACCTGTCCCCTGAAGCTCATATCAAGAGGATAACATCAGCAGCATATGCCAGGTTGGCTAACATAAGAACGGCCTTTAGAAACTTGTGTAAGGAATCTTTCAGAACATTATATACCACATATGTCAGACCAATCCTGGAGTATGCGGCTACAGCATGGAGTCCATATCTAGTCAAGCATGAGACTAAACTGGAAAAGGTTCAAAGGTTTGCCACCAGACTAGTACCCGAGCTGAGAGGTATGAGCTACGAGGAGAGACTACGGGAATTGAACCTCACTTCGTTGGAAGACAGAAGAGTTAGGGGGGACATGATCACCACATTCAAGATTCTCAAAGGAATCGACAGGGTTGATAAAGATAGGCTATTTAACACAAGGGGCACCCGCACTAGGGGACACAGGTGGAAACTGAGTGCCCAAATGAGCCACAGAGATATTAGAAAGAACTTTTTTAGTGTCAGAGTGGTTGACAAATGGAATGCATTAGGAAGCAATGTGGTGGAGGCTGACTCCATACACAGTTTCAAGTGTAGATATGATAGAGCCCAATAGGCTCAGGAACCTGTACACCTGTTGATTGACGGTTGAGAGGCGGGACCAAAGAGCCAGAGCTCAACCCCCGCAAGCACAACTAGGTGAGTACATCTCCAGAAGATCACATCTTCAGAAGATCACATCTCAAGAAGATCACATCTCGAGATCACATCTCGAGAAGATCACATCTTGAGAAGATCACATCACCAGAAGATCACATCTCGAGAAGATCACATCTCGAGAAGAACACATCTCGAGAAGATCACATCTCGAGAAGATCGCTTCTCGAGAAGATCACATCTCCAGAAGATTGCATCACCAGAAGATCACAACTCCAGAAAGTCACATCTCGAGAAGATCACATCTCGAGATGATCACATCTCCAGAAGATCACATCTCCAGAAGATCACATCTCGAGATCACATCACCAGAAGATCAAATCTCCAGAAGATCACATCTCGAGAAGATCACATCTCGAGATGATCACATCTCCAGAAGACCACATCTCGAGAAGATCACATCACCAGAAGATCACATCTCATGAAGATCACATCCCCAGAAGATCACATCTCCAGAAGATCACATCTCGAGAAGATCACATATCGAGAAGATCACATCTCGAGAAGATCACATCCCCAAAGGATCACATCTCCAGAAGATCACATCTCGAGAAGATCATATCTCTAGAAGATCACATCGTCAGAAGATCACATCTCCGGAAAATCACATCTCGAGAAGATCACATCTCCAGAAGATCACATCTGCAGAAGATCACATTTCCAGAAGATCAAATCTCCAGAAGATCACATGTTCAGAAGATCACATCTCCAGAAGATCACATCTCCAGAGGAAGATCACATCTCCAGAAGATCACATCTCCAGAAGATCACGTCTCTAGAAAATCCCGTCTCCAGAAGATCACGTCTCCAGAACATCACATCTACAGATGATCACATCTCCAGAAGATCACATCTCCAGAATATCACATCTCGGGAACATCACATCTCCAGAAGATCACATCTCCAGAAGATCACATCACCAGAAGATCACATCTCCAGAAGATCACATCACCAGTTGATCACATCTCGAGAAGATCACTTCCCCAGATGATCACATCAACAGAAGATCACAACTCGAGAAGATCACATCTCCAAAAATCACATCTCGAGAAAATCACATCACCAAAAGATCACATCCCCAGAAGATCACATCCCCAGAAGATCACATCCCCAGAAGATCACATCCTTGGAAGATCACATCACCAGAAGATCACATCTCCAGATGATCACATCTCGAGAAGATCACATCACCAGAAGATCACATCTCGAGAAGATCACATCTCGAGAAGATCACATCTCCAGAAGATCAAATTTCCAAAAGATCACATCACCAGAAGATCACATCTCCAGAAGATCACATCACAAGAAGATCACATCTCGAGAAGATCAATATGCCAATTACTGAGAGCGGCGATGGAACACATTTTGCCCAAACCCCCCTGCAGTTTTCAAAATATCCCAAACATCCAAATTCGACACTTGAGCTATATTTTGGAGCCAAATTCTTGCTCTCTGCACGTATTCGAAGTTTTAAATTACGATTTTTTTCCGAAAATAAGCCAATAACTGGGAGCAGCAATAGGTCACATTTTGCCCAAACCCCCCTCCATTTTTCAAAATATCCCAAACATTCTAAATTCGACGCCATATTTTTGGAGTCAAATTCTGGCTCTCTGCACGTATTCGCTGTTTGTAATTACTACTTTTAATACTGAAAATATGCCAATTACTGAGAGCTGCGATGGGTCACATTTTGCCTAACCTCCCCCCCCCCCTGCAGTTTTCAAAATATCCCAAACATCCCAAATTCGACGCTTGAGCAATATTTTGGAGCCAAATTCTGGCTCTCTGCACGTGTTAGTAGTTTAAATTTACGATATTTTATACCGAAAATATGTCAATTACTGAGAGCGGCGATGGGTCACATTTTGCCCAAACCCCCCTGCAGTTTTCAAAATATCCGAAACATCCCAAATTTGACCCTTGAGCCATATTTTAGAGCCAAATTCTGGCTCTCTGCACGTATTCGCAGTTTGAAATTACGAATTTTTATACCGAAAATATGCCAATTACTGAAAGCGGCGATGTATCACATTTTGCCCAAACCCTCCCTTTAGTTCTCAAAATATCCCAAGCATTCCAAATTCGACGCTTGAGACCAATTTTGCAGCCAAATTCTGGCCCTCTGCACGTATTCGCAGTTTGAATATACGAATTTTTTTACCAAAAATATGCCAATTACTGAGAGAGGCGATGGGTCACATTTTGCCCAAACCCCCCTGCAGCTTTCAATATATTATAAACATCCCAAATTCGACGCTTGAGCCATATTTTGGAGCCAAATTCTGGCTCTCTGCATGTATTCGCAGTTTGAAATTACGACTTTTTATACCGAAAATGTGCCAATTTCTTGAATGCAGCGATGGATCACATTTTGCCCTAACCCTCCCTGCTATTTTCAAAATATCCCAAACATCCCAAATTCTACACTTGAGCCATATTTTGGAGCCAAATTCTGGCTCTCTGCACGTATTCGCAGTTTGAAATTACGACTTTTTATACAGAAAATAGGCCAATTACTAAAGGTCAGGTCAGGTCAGGTTGTGTCAGGTCAGGTTCAGTCAGGTCAGGTAGCGTCAGATCAGGTTGCGTCAGGTCAGGTTGTGTCAGGTCAAGTTGTATCAGGTCAGGTTGCGTCAGGTCAGGTACCATCAGGTCAGGTTGCGTCAGGTCAGGTTGCATCAGGTCAGGTTGCGTCAGGTCAGGTTGCGTCAGGTCAGGTAGCGTCAGGGCAGGTAGCGTCAGGTCAGGTCAGGTTGCGTCAGGTTAGGTGGCGTCAAGTCAGGTTGCGTCAGGTCAGGAAGCGTCAGGTCAGGTTGCGTCAGATCAGGTTGAGTTAGGTCAGGTAGCGTCAGGTCAGGTTGCATCAGGTCAGGTTCCGTCAGGTCAGGTAGTGTCAGGTCAGGTTGTATCAGGTCAGGTTGCGTCAGGTCAGGTTGCGTCAGGTCAGGTTGCGTCAGGTTAGATGTCATTACCTAAACCATGACTGACATATGAAGGTGATAGTATCTGTGTTCCAGTAACATGTGTGAGAGAATCCTTGTGAACCACTTTTATTCCTGGTAGAGTCTGTACCCAGCAAACACAAATCATCTACACAACGTTCGCCTATCTCTTGCCATAGGTGTGGGAATGATTTGCATTGAGAATGGTGCAGGAGAGCCTTTGAGAAACTTTTACTCAAAAAATCCAAACACAAAGGTTTAATTATAAATTGTTTTTCTACAATTATTTTCTTCCAAATGTAAAACAAATAGTTTTTACATGTTTAAATATAAAATTTATGGTGTTTTTTTGTAAAATTCATTAATAAATTGTGAATGATATATATTGGCTGAGTGAAACCTTTATAATCCATTTAGTTATAATTTGAACAGAAAAAAGTATTTTTCCAAATTTTCTAAAAATTGCTCTTTTTAACACAATTTGACTCCTTATACATTCCACTAAACACTATATCATGTTTAAATATATAATTTATGTATTATTCTCTAAAATAATTTATATAAATTATATAAGTTGCTGGAAAGTGGTGTTAAGGATTTTGAAAACATTTTGTTGTGTTAATATGTTCTTATTAACTATGTCTCAAGTTCACAGTTTATCAAACAAGAATATTAACATTCGTCAACTCTTAAAATCTTATATGTTATCTTGCTGGTGCAAAAAAGGGTGAATCTTTAGGAACAGCTATAGTATCTATATATCACAAATGGTGTTTTCCCTAACTCAAACAATGTAGGGTTTATTATTCTACACATATTTCTAATGACTCTTAGATGTTTACATTCTCTGAAGTATAATTGTGAAGGCTGTGTCCATCACTCTCAACACAGATTCTTAAACTCGTCTCTGCAGGTTCAACTATATAATTAGTTTCCATTTTGAATTTCCATGGACATTTGTATCCAAAATGAAACCAATGTGGTTTCCTTCAGCGCCTTCAGCCAGCACATTTGCTCATTCATTTCCACAGATTCCAACAAGGTAGGGGATTTACAGAAATTTGTATATTCATATTGTTATATATTAAAAATATGAATGCAGTTCAATATGATAAGACAAATACATGAGTTTATGATAAATTCGTTTTCTGTGATATACCATTGATATGCTCTTTTTTTCTTTAAACGGCAGACTAAACTAAAGTGCTCACATCAACAGATTTGATGTATAAATGGTCAACGCTCAACAGAGTTAGTATAAATGTATTAGTATAAATCTTACTTGTCTCATTGTTAATTCACATTCAATGTCAACTTGTGGTTTTGATGTGGCACGTTTGGCCAAGACACCCCACCCCATTATGCACCCCATACCCATCTTGTGGGCGGTTGTGGAAAGGGTTACAGAGGCACATAATGGGCTCAGGAACTGAACCCCACAATTCATTTAGCTAAGCAAGTTACAATCTTGATGAGCTAGTTACAAAATTCAATATAAGTCATCACATCAACAATGGGTTCGAGATCGACCTCAAGTACAGGTTCTAAATTAAGCAACTGACATATGTGGAGAGCTAGTATCAAAATTTATATGTTTGTCCTGCACACCGTCCCCCATCCAGTGGGCAGCGGTGGATAGGTTACAATCACTTAGTTGTTATCTACAGTTAGCAAACTGGGGATATTTGGCTAAAATTTCTGGTAGCAGATCATTTTGAATGAAATATTGACACATCGCTGGAACATTGGTTATAGAATTGTCTCTAAATTCATGTATCTTTTCGCACTCCATCACATAGTGACGGAGGGTGTGCGAATAATTTTGTTGACACAGTTTACATTTGGTCAGGTCTACATCAGCAGATAATGAGAATTCCCAGAGATACTTGTAACCGAGTCTAAGCCGAGCAGTAGTAACATCTAGAAGTCTGCTGATTTTATTGGATGATCCATAGATGTGTGGCTCCTCTTGTATGATATGTATGATAGATGGAATTACTAGTTCCAGTTTCTAGGCAGGCGATGAGTACTCACAATAACCTTAATTAAGCGTCAAAACAAAAATGTGTATACTCTTTTTACTCTCCTGACCTTAGTTCTCGAGCTATGTATTTCATTTTGGTACCAACGTGTTCGCAATAACATTCTCTAGAAGAAAATCAGCAAAAACGGTCACCAAAAGTTATATGAATACCAGCACCCAATAAATACCTACGTAGATGACTCGCCGTGAGTGCCCAAGAGCAACAAAATGTTTTTACTCTTGGGATTGTTATCACTTCCACACTTGTCCTACAGCGTTAATTTTGGTATCAATGTACTCGCAATGAAATTCCCAACACGGTGATATGAATATAAACGTAGAATAATGGTCGCTGCCCACCCGCAAGAGTGTGGGAAGTGGCGGAACTGTTACCCAGTATTGGTGACAAGACGACACATGGGCGATACAGTGCTTTGAAAGTTTATAATTATATCACTGTCCTGACATTATTATTGTATGTACGTCATTCATTTTTGTGCCAATGTTTTCGCAATAGAATGTTCTATGAGCCCGTAGGTAAAAAAGAGCAACAAAGCGTAAGATAGAATAGCACCATATATAAAACAACGCTGGTACATATCAGTGAGCGTCAAACACACACGAAATGTGTGTGTTTGATGGTGGTCAAACGATGTTTGATGTGTTTGATCAGGTGATGTCCTGATCCGCATAATTAAAGTATGAATTATGTTGAGAAAAAATAAGAAAAAAGGGAAAAAACAGGGGTGGGAGAAACATGACAGAAAAAGAGTAAAAATACAATTTGGTCAACAAAACAGCATTGTTTAAAATAAAAGATATGGATTGACATTTTGGGGGTTAGGTTGGTAGGTTACATTGAGTTAATTAGGTAGTACTTAGTGTTTATCTGTTATAGATAGGAGCTGCCTGGTATGGGCCAATAGGCCTTCTGCAGTTACCTTTGTTTTTATGTTTTTGCCCTGTAACCTAAATGGTTAGAGAGGCACATATATGGGCTTAGGGACTGAACCCCACACTACATTTAGCTAAGCTGGTTACAATCTTGATGATATAGTTACAAAATTCTGTATAAGTCGTCACATTATCAATGGGTTCGAGATCAACCACAATTTCCTGAATAGATATAACAAAGGGGATATTAATAGGGTATTAAAATTGTCAACACAAGATAGAACACGAAACAATGGGTATAAATTGGATAAGTTTACTGTTACCATTATGTTACCATTTACTGTTACCATTACTGTTACCAACATTATGTTTGTAAATCAACTATGTATGTATGAAAAAAAATGACTAATACGTTCGGCGAATGACTTTGACTTCAACTTCACTTTGACTTCGTTCATGTCATCGTATTTTCCGTAATATATAAAGGTTATGACAATGCAATTATATTATTGTGTGCAAATAAGTTTGAAATTTCATGTACCCTAAAAATATTAAAATAAAGAATAAGAATAATTAAATAATTGTTGTAGTAAATTGTCACACGTTCATCATACGCAAACGAACACACAGTTTGGAGCGTCAGTACAAGACCGCCGCCATTTTAAAACACGGCTTCGAATGTAAGTAATGTTTTTCTCGTACTAACACTGTGTTATACAATAGATTTGGTCTTGAATTCACAAATTTAGTTGTTACATCTGACAGAGTATGTTAGACGGTGTAATGCTGGTCCATGTTAACGTATTTGTGGGCTTGGTTGGTTTAAATGTGGAGGCGAGGCCTGGCAGTGCTGGTGTATGTGGAGGCGAGGCGAGGCCTGGCAGTGCTGGTGTATGTGGAGGCGAGGCCTGGCTGTGCTGGTGAGTATGTGGAGGCGAGGCCTGGCAGTGCTGGTGTATGTGGAGGCGAGGCCTGGCTGTGCTAGTGTGTATGTGGAGGCGAGGCCTGGCTGTGCTAGTGTGTATGTGGAGGCGAGGCCTGGCAGTGCTGGTGTATGTGGAGGCGAGGCCTGGCTGTGCTAGTGTGTATGTGGAGGCGAGGCCTGGCAGTGCTGGTGTATGTGGAGGCGAGGCCTGGCTGTGCTAGTGTGTATGTGGAGGCGAGGCCTGGCTGTGCTAGTGTGTATGTGGAGGCGAGGCATGTACAACACTCCCCAATAGGAAGAAAACCCACTGGGTTCTAGGCTAGGTTAGGCTTATCTGTAATAATTGAATTAAGCCTAGCAAAGCCTAGAACCTAGTTCAGTAATTTAAAAAATGTTGTAACTTGAAAAATGCCATTCAATACATTACACAATTTAAATATTTTCAGGCAATCAACACAACCCTCATGTTGGCTAACCCTCTCTCATGTTGGTCAATAATTTAATTATTTTTTTATGGAGTAATCTTTGCTGTTGAAATGTAGTCTTTTTGAGACTACATTTCAAATGTAGTGTGTGTGGAGGCGTGTATGTTAGGTATTACCTAATATACACGGTGTAATATATCTATCTGTGTGAAATAGATTAAATCCATTTATTTGATATTCAGCTAATAGTTCTGTATTTTCTACATTCATCCATGTTTTGGTAAGTGCAATAATATGTATTGTTTCATTGCAGATTAGAGATTCAAGATAGTTCTAGATTTCCGAAGTACTGAAACGCGCGCCATACAGGCTTGGTGGATCTAGGTGCAAGGTAAAATTATTTACATTTACTTTTGTATTTATGTTTTGTATTTATATGCATATATGCATTTATATGCATTATTCTATAGAATAATAGATCTCGTAATAATTTTGCAAAAATAGTGGCATTTACTATTTTTAAAAGATTATTAAAAAATTTACTGATATGGTGCATTCGGAAGGGCGAAGAGGGAGAACGGCCTGTTGACATAGCTCGGGTGCAGGGGGGGGGGTTGTGTAAAAGCCTGGTTTGTGCCTCGGAGAGGCTATGGGATCCAGTAAGTTCAGTAGAACTTCGGTTTCAACCCTTTTACCCTGTTGTAGCTCAGTCGATTAAGGCAGTGTCTGGGATGCTCCCGGACGCAGGTTCGAATCCTCGTCACGGCCCTTGTGGATTTGTTCATTTGATGCATCACGTTATTGTGATCTGTGTGTGTAATTCTTCACTTGCTACAGCAACAGGAATGTGTGTGTATGTATTTGTGTTGTTGAATATGACCGAAAGTGTAAGATTAATGATTCTAACACAAATCGTCTGAATATTTGTTTTTCTTCACTGTCGAGAGTAGTTAAAAAAATTTACTCGAGTTTATTTTCACACTTTATTTATGGTCCTTAAGTCCCTCTCCTTAATGCTGCTGCTGTTTCTCGCATCTTTGCATCGCTTGTATGTTTGGGGGTTTGGCCTCTTGCTATATATTGATTCCATTTGTGTGTGTTTGGGTCTCAGGCCCTCTCGCAATTTCTGTTGAACAAACCCCTTTTCCTAGTTCTGCATCTCTCCTTTGGTACAAATTTTGTTGTGCTTTTATCATATATTTCACAAAACTTGACATACATTTCATTTACTTCATGTCCTATCAGCAAGTGTTTGTCAAATTCTTTAAGGAAAGTTTATCATCCTGATTGCAGATCTCTAGCGATATTATGTCAACTTCTTGTGGATTCGCAATCATTATTTAATTTACCTTTAGGTGTTCTTTCACCAGCACAGCAACACTGTACCTCTCCCAACCAGTTTAAGATAAAAACTAAGTACTAACTAATTAACTCAATGTAACCTACCTTACCCCCAAAATGACAACCCATGTCTTCTATTTTAAACAATGCTGTTTTGTTGACCAAATTGTATTTTTGTTTTTTTCTGCAATGTTTCCCCCCCCCCACCACTCTACCACCACATTGAGTTTAGTAGCTCTGTGCACGTCAGGTGCTGTTTAATATACAGACCTACTCCTCCATTTGACCTAGTTTCTCTATCACATCTATATCACTTTGTGCTTTAGCCCTGGTGGAGCTTGGTCCACCAGGCTGTTGTTTGGAGTGGCCCGCAGATCCACATACAGTCTGCATATGATATACAGTCTGTTGATCAATTAAACTACAGTAGTTAGTTTTTATCATCCGAATGCACCAATATATGTTCATTCTTCCCAGATGAAGGAACTAGGTAATATTCATCATCTGAATGCACCATCTGATGCTTTAACACACTCATGATACACGAGAGGTTTAAAAAACTTTTAAAACTTTTAAAACTTTTTGACCTATGTATTTAAAAGCAATTCTAAAGTTAAAAAGTGTAGCATAGGCCCCTCGCAGAATGTTCTTAATATGATCCTCAGGTTATAGTTTTCTATCTAAAACCACCCCTAGATCTCTTTCTTGATCAGAATTCTTTATAGATCTCAGTGGCTCGATCATAGAAACTGCTCTAAATCCTTGTTGGCCTGGATTGTGGAGGTCATTGGTCTCTATAAAACTAGTAATCTGACTCCTGATCACTCTCAAATAATTTTATTATGTGGGATGTTAGTGCAACTGGTCTATAATTCTTTGCCAATGCTTGTGTTGTGTTGTGTTGTTTTGGTAGTGATGTGCAATGTATTGTTTTGGTAGTGATTCGTCCAGTTCTGGTAGTAGTGCGGTTGTTGTGTAGTGTAGTACTTGTGTGCTTGTTAATGACTTGTATTCCAGTCTTGTGGGTATCTCCTTTCCCCTACGGGCCAACTGCTTTGTTCTTACCTAGCATTTTGCTTTGTTTGGGTATGAATGTTTGTGTGCCGTATATTTTGCAAAATTTGCCATATATCTC
Organism: Procambarus clarkii; assembly: GCF_040958095.1. NCBI lineage: Eukaryota > Metazoa > Arthropoda > Malacostraca > Decapoda > Cambaridae > Procambarus > Procambarus clarkii. Next base: position 1,378,500 of record NC_091169.1, read on the forward strand.
ATTATTTACTCCTCTGCCTAGCAACAAGTCTGTCTAATTATACTCATTAACTGTTTTTCAAAGTTCCCCATAGTGTCCTTTATTGAAATCGAGTTCATGAACCGTTTCAATGTTCTTATTTTCTTCTAGATTATATCTTAAAGTATATTTAAATGTTATTGTTATTATTGTTATTAAATGTTATTGTGACATTGCATTGCAATTGAGCTATGTTGTTTACCATACCGTTCATTTCGTGAGTATAAGTATAGATGCCACACTTGTGACAGGTAAAACCATGCCTTTTTTGAAAAACAGCACCGTCTGTTGCACGTAAGAGCAACCCACACTATATTATGTTGCGATATTATTTCAATATTTCCGATTGTATTGATAATTTGAATTTTCATAGATTTCAATTTATTTTCATTTCGATTTAATAATTTTGTGTGACATTGCATTGAAATTGAGCTGTGTTGTTTACCATACTGTTCATTTCATGAGTATAGTTTATTTTTTTATTTTTTTCATTTCATTTTTTTAGCTGTTCTTATTTTTCAGTGATGGGAATATCAGATCATTTGATGTTCCCAATTTTCTGATGGAAGCATCAGACCATTATAGAATGCATCGGATGAGGTAGTTTGGAATGGTGGGGAGGACGAGAGGGGGGTATGGTGGGGAAGACGAGGGGACAGAGGAGAGGGTAATGGTGGGGAGGACGAGGGGACTGGGGAGTTGGGGATGGTGGGGACAGGGGAATGCTGGGGAGGACAAAGGGACAGGTGAATGGGAGATGGTGGGGGAGGAAGAAGGACAGGGGAGGGGAAAATGGTAAGGAGGACGATGGGACAGGGAAGTGGGAATAGTGGGGATGATGTGGGGATAGGGAAGTGGGAAGGACGAGAGGACTGTGGAATGGGGAATAGCAAAGTGAATTATAATTATATATATTAATTAATTCTTATAAATTTCCAGAAGCCTGTATCAACACCCACACTAATGCAACTGAAAGAGATGTTGAGACAAGTATTGCTGATATGTTGAAGAACGCCCCAAACAAACTCGGTGGAAACAGATACAAGGTAAAGTTTGCCAATTTGCTGTAGTCTAATTCAATTTCTTTTTAGTAATCTTCGAGAACATTTATGCTATGAATAAGATAAAATAATGTAACTGATTTTGATTTATTTACTATTTATTATTTATTTACCGTTATTAGTATAATAGATCTCGTAATAATTTTGCAAAAATAATGGCATTTACTATTTTAAAAAGCTCGGGTGCAGGGGGGGGGGTTATGTAAAAGCCTGGTTTGTGCCTCGGAGAGGCTATGGGATCCAGTAAGATCGTCCTTCCTTTCCTCCCTAGAATCTGGATGTAGCAGGTGCTCAATTGTCAAAAGTGAAAAATTGGTTTTGTCTTCCGAATGCACCATTTGTGTAAATTTGCTAATAATCTTTTAAAAATAGTAAATGCCATTATTTTTGCAAAATTATTACGAGATCTATTATACTAATAACGGTTTGATAAAATACAGTAGACTGCCTACTGGATAATAGTTCCAGTCCACCTGTAGACAGGGATCTCACATCAGCTTGTATATTATACAAGGATAAGATTTGATAAATTCAGTTATTTGACTGAACACTGGCTCTGTTTAAATCAGAGATTTAAACATACATAGTCTAACCTAGCTCCATAACTAACAGCCATTAGCCATTAACCATTCATGCACAGCCATCAGCTGGGCCATAGACCGGCAATTTTGCTTTTTTCCCAAGCCGGTCTGTTTTTTTTCGATGCCTCAGTGGCCCATGCACAGGTCCGTTCAAGGGGATTAAATAGCCGTTCTATGGCCCCAGGGTTTGTATTTTATCAAACTCTTATTAGAATAATAGATCTCGTAATAATTTTGCAAAAATAGTGGCATTTACTATTTTAAAAAGCTCGGGTGCAGGGGGGAGGGGGGGGGTTATGTAAAAGCCAGGTTTGTGCCTCGGAGAGGCTATGGGATCCAGTAAGATCGTCCTTCCTTTCCTCCCTAGAATCTGGATGTAGCAGGTGCTCAATTGTCAAAAGTGAAAAATTGGTTTTGTCTTCCGAATGCACCATTTGTGTAAATTTGCTAATAATCTTTTAAAAATAGTAAATGCCATTATTTTTGCAAAATTATTACGAGATCTATTATACTAATAACGGTTTGATAAAATACAGTAGACTGCCTACTGGATAATAGTTCCAGTCCACCTGTAGACAGGGATCTCACATCAGCTTGTATATTATACAAGGATAAGATTTGATAAATTCAGTTATTTGACTGAACACTGGCTCTGTTTAAATCAGAGATTTAAACATACATAGTCTAACCTAGCTCCATAACTAACAGCCATTAGCCATTCATGCAGAGCCATCAGCTGGGCCATAGACCGGCAATTTTGCTTTTTTCCCAAGCCGGTCTGTTTTTTTTCGATGCCTCAGTGGCCCATGCACAGGTCCGTTCAAGGGGATTAAATAGCCGTTCTATGGCCCCAGGGTTTGTATTTTATCAAACTCTTATTAGAATAATAGATCTCGTAATAATTTTGCAAAAATAGTGGCATTTACTATTTTAAAAAGCTCGGGTGCTGGGGGGGGGGGGTTATGTAAAAGCCAGGTTTGTGCCTCGGAGAGGCTATGGGATCCAGTAAGATCGTCCTTCCTTTCCTCCCTAGAATCTGGATGTAGCAGGTGCTCAATTGTCAAAAGTGAAAAATTGGTTTTGTCTTCCGAATGCACCATTTGTGTAAATTTGCTAATAATCTTTTAAAAATAGTAAATGCCATTATTTTTGCAAAATTATTACGAGATCTATTATACTAATAACGGTTTGATAAAATACAGTAGACTGCCTACTGGATAATAGTTCCAGTCCACCTGTAGACAGGGATCTCACATCAGCTTGTATATTATACAAGGATAAGATTTGATAAATTCAGTTATTTGACTGAACACTGGCTCTGTTTAAATCAGAGATTTAAACATACATAGTCTAACCTAGCTCCATAACTAACAGCCATTAGCCATTAACCATTCATGCACAGCCATCAGCTGGGCCATAGACCGGCAATTTTGCTTTTTTCCCAAGCCGGTCTGTTTTTTTTCGATGCCTCAGTGGCCCATGCACAGGTCCGTTCAAGGGGATTAAATAGCCGTTCTATGGCCCCAGGGTTTGTATTTTATCAAACTCTTATTAGAATAATAGATCTCGTAATAATTTTGCAAAAATAGTGGCATTTACTATTTTAAAAAGCTCGGGTGCAGGGGGGGGGGGGGGTTTATGTAAAAGCCAGGTTTGTGCCTCGGAGAGGCTATGGGATCCAGTAAGATCGTCCTTCCTTTCCTCCCTAGAATCTGGATGTAGCAGGTGCTCAATTGTCAAAAGTGAAAAATTGGTTTTGTCTTCTGAATGCACCATTTGTGTAAATTTGCTAATAATCTTTTAAAAATAGTAAATGCCATTATTTTTGCAAAATTATTACGAGATCTATTATACTAATAACGGTTTGATAAAATACAGTAGACTGCCTACTGGATAATAGTTCCAGTCCACCTGTAGACAGGGATCTCACATCAGCTTGTATATTATACAAGGATAAGATTTGATAAATTCAGTTATTTGACTGAACACTGGCTCTGTTTAAATCAGAGATTTAAACATACATAGTCTAACCTAGCTCCATAACTAACAGCCATTAGCCATTCATGCACAGCCATCAGCTGGGCCATAGACCGGCAATTTTGCTTTTTTCCCAAGCCGGTCTGTTTTTTTTCGATGCCTCAGTGGCCCATGCACAGGTCCGTTCAAGGGGATTAAATAGCCGTTCTATGGCCCCAGGGTTTGTATTTTATCAAACTCTTATTAGAATAATAGATCTCGTAATAATTTTGCAAAAATAGTGGCATTTACTATTTTAAAAAGCTCGGGTGCAGGGGGGGGGGGTTATGTAAAAGCCAGGTTTGTGCCTCGGAGAGGCTATGGGATCCAGTAAGATCGTCCTTCCTTTCCTCCCTAGAATCTGGATGTAGCAGGTGCTCAATTGTCAAAAGTGAAAAATTGGTTTTGTCTTCCGAATGCACCATTTGTGTAAATTTGCTAATAATCTTTTAAAAATAGTAAATGCCATTATTTTTGCAAAATTATTACGAGATCTATTATACTAATAACGGTTTGATAAAATACAGTAGACTGCCTACTGGATAATAGTTCCAGTCCACCTGTAGACAGGGATCTCACATCAGCTTGTATATTATACAAGGATAAGATTTGATAAATTCAGTTATTTGACTGAACACTGGCTCTGTTTAAATCAGAGATTTAAACATACATAGTCTAACCTAGCTCCATAACTAACAGCCATTAGCCATTCATGCACAGCCATCAGCTGGGCCATAGACCGGCTATGGGGTCTGGTCTCAGTATTCACTCGTTGGGCGCAAGAGGAAACG